>NC_044976.1:120935411-121165043 GCF_008728515.1 Papio anubis
TTCTATTCTGTAATCATACTTAATTCTTCTTTGCTACTCTAAAGATTCGAAAACAATTTTTTTATTTTTTTTTATTTTATTTTTTTTTTTTTTGAGACGGAGTCTTGCTCTGCCGCCCAGGCTGGAGTACAGTGGCCGGATCTCAGCTCACTGCAAGCTCCGCCTCCCGGGTTCACGCCATTCTCCTGCCTCAGCCTCCCGAGTAGCTGGGACTACAGGCGCCTGCCACCTCGCCCGGCTAGTTTTTTGTATTTTTAGTAGAGACGGGGTTTCACCGTGTTAGCCAGGATGGTCTCGATCTCCTGACCTCGTGATCCGCCCATCTCGGCCTCCCAAAGTGCTGGGATTACAGGCTTGAGCCACCGCGCCCGGCGAAAACAATTTTTTTAAAAGCTTACATTATAACCCTGTAAACATTGTTCATTGCAAGGTTTTGTGGTAACTATAGTCGTACTAGAAGTTTTGGTTTTTTCCTAGAGTTTTGTTTTCTCTTTGTTTGCCCTTGCATAGCCTTTTTAAATTCTCTGTCACACCAACTATTCTGAATTCCCTTTTCCCCTGGGACCTCCCTACCTGAATTTTCATTCCCTGTCCCCAGTTTAGGTTATTCTCTAAGTCTCAGGCTGAAATAGCTATTAACTGTTGTCCTGAGTTGAGTCCTCTATTTTCCAGATTCCATGTCTTTTTTTCTTAGTTTCTCTCATTGTACTGGAGCATTCTCAACTAATTTCCCAAAAAAAGTGTTTGTGAGAGAGAAATTTTGTCTGTCCTTATGTTTAGAAACGTCTTAGGCTGGGCACAGTGGCTCGTGCTTGTAATTCCAACACTTTGGGAGGCTGAGGTAGGAAGATCACTTGGGGCCAGGAGTTCAAGATTAGTCTGGGCAACATAGTGAGACCCTTCTGTACATTAAAAGAAGAGAGAAAAGGAAAAATAAATTAAAATGTCTTGGATCATTTATTTTCTACCCCCACGCAACCCTGAATTGACTAATGGATAAGCAGGTTGATTTTCAGCTTTTAGGACAGGTATACATTTAATACAGTAAATTTCCTTCTAAGTTGCATCTCATGAGTTTTTATATTTAAGTATATCTTTTGCAAACAGCATATAATTGGATCTTGTTTTAGTTTTATTTATTTATTTTTTTAATCTAGTCTGAAAAATCTTTGACTTTGCGGTGTTTAGTCTGCTTATTGATATGCTTGGGTTTAAGTCTACCATCTTTCTATTTGTCCTGTGTGTCCTTTTCTTTGTTACTCCTTTTCTGCTTTTTTTTATTAATCAAATAATTTTTAGATTCTGTTTTATCTCCAGTTTTTGCTTGCATGTACTCTCTCTTCCTCTCTTCCTTTCTCCTTCCCTTTTCCTCCCTCCTTTCCTCTCCCTCCCTCCTTCTTTCTCCCTCCTTCCATCTCCCAGATTTCACCTTTTTATAAGGATACCAGTCAGATTAGATTAGGGCCCATCCTGATAACCTCACTTAACTTGATTACCTCTGTAGAAATCCTGTCTTCAAATAATTCTAGGGTTCTAGGGGTGAGGACTTCAACATATGAGTCAGGGAGTGCAGAGAGAGATAATTCACCCATAACATGGCTTCATGTTTTTTATAAATTTTCAAAAATTCTCAGCTGTTGATCTCAATTATTGTTCCTGTTTCATCTCCCTCCTCTCCTCTTGGAACTCAGATTAGTATGTATATTAGATCTCATTGTTGTGTTCCAAATGCCTTTTTTTTAGTCCTTTCTGAATTTTCCATCTTTTATTTCTCTCTCTGCTTCCTTTAAGATGATAGCGATATTGTAATTCATTAATATTTTATTCTGTTAGGCTGCAGGCTGGTGGCTCCCAGCCTGTAATCCCAGCACTTTGGGAGGCGGTAGGATCACGAGTCAGGAGATTGAGACCATCCTGGCCAACATGGTGAAACCCTGTCTCTACTAAAAAATACAAAAAATTAGCGGGCATGGTGGGGTCTGTAGTCCCAGCTACTCGGGAGGCTGAAGGGCAGGAGAATGGCGTGAACCCAGGGCTGAGCTTTGCAGTGAGCAAAGATTGCACCACTGCACTCCAGCCTGGGGAGACAAGTGAGAGTCGTCTCAAAAAAAAAAATATATATAGAGAGAGAGAGAGAGAGAGAGAGAGAGTTTCTGTTGAATCTTATCTATGGTTAAACCCATCTAAGTTGGTTTACTTTTTGGTTCTAGAATTGCCACTTCAATTTAGAGATGAGTCTCACTGTGTCACCCAGGCTAGAGTGCAGTGGCGCGATCTCAGCTCACTGCAACCCCCGCCTCCTGGGTTCAAGCGATTCTCCTGCCTCAGCCTCCCGAGTAGGTGGAACTACAGGCGCCCACCACCACGATGGCAAATTTTTGTATTTTTAGTAGAGATGGGATTTCGCCGTATTGGCCAGACTGATCTCAAACTCCTGACCTCAGGTGATCCACCTGCCTCAGCCTCTTAAAGTGCTGGGATTACAGGCATGAGCCACTGTGCCCCTCCAGTTGTAGTTATATAATCAGGAAATTAATTGATACTTTGACACACTTATAATCTAATCCTCAGAACCTATTCAAATTGGCCAGTTTTTATAGGAAAAATGCTATCCAGAATCACAAGTTGCATTCGGTTGTCATCTCTTAATTTTCCTTTGATCTGAAACAGTTTCTTAGCTTTCTCCTTGATTTTCATGACTTAAATGTGTTTGAAGATTACAAGTCAAATATTTTGTATAATGTTTCCCAGTTTGAGTTTATTTGATATTTCTTTGTGATCAGATTGAGATTATGCATCTTTAGAAGGAATATCACTAAAGTGATTCTGTGTTCTTCATGTTTCGTCTCGTCAGATGGCATACAAGTTTGGTTTATCTCACTACCGGGAATGTTCCCCTTGATATTCTGATTAATGTGGCATCTTCCAGGTTTGTCCATTATAAAGTTTTCCCTTGGTAATTGTTATGGGTTAAATTATGCATCCCAAAAAGATGTGTTGAAGCCCTAACCTCCAGTACATGTGCATGTGACCTTATTTGGAGATAGGGTCTTTGCTGATATAATCAAGTTAAAATGAGTTCACTGGGGTGGGCCTTAATCATCCAATATAACTGGTGTCCATATAAGAAGAGGGAAACTGGCTGGGTACACTGGCTCACACCTGTAATCCCAGCACTTTGGGAGGCCGAGGCAGACAGATCCCTTGAGGTCAGGAGTTCAAGATGAACCTGGCCAATATGGTAAAACCCTGTCTATACTAAAAATAGTAAAAATTAGCCAGGCATGGTGGTGGGCACCTGTAATCCCAGCTACTTGGGAGTCTGAGGCAGGAGAATCGCCTGAACCCAGGAGGCAGAGGTTGCAGTGAGCCGAGACCACACCATTGCACTCCAACCTGGGCAAGACAGCAAGACTCTGTCTCCAAAAAAAAAAAAAGAGAGAGAAACTGGAAAACTGGAGAGAAGCACAGGGAGAACATCATGTGACAACATAGGCAGATATTGGAGCGATGCAGCTACAAGCCAAGAACATCAAGGATTGATGGGCACCACCAGAAACCAGGAAATGGCAGGGAAGAATTCTGCCCAGTGTCAGAGAGAGAGCGCAGCCTGCTGACATCTTAATTTTGAACCACTAGCCTTCAGAGACAATAAATTTCTATTGTTTTAAGCCACTCATTTTGTAGTACTTAATTAACCACTGCCCTAAGAAACTAATATACCAATTAATGAGTGTTTGTGAGGAAGTATTTTGAAACTATGTAAATATCTTGTTCCTTACCAGACTTTCGATGTATTCATTTATTTATATGAATGGATTTGAATCCTATTTACTCACTGTTTTAATTCATTACTACTAATATTTACGTTGATGCTCAGATTGACAAAGATTTGGTCAATGTGAGCTCCTTTCTGTGTTCTTTTGACATATCCCTTTTTTTTTTTTTTTTTTTTTTTTGTAAGACGAACTTTCGCTCTTGTTCCTCAGGCTAGAGTGCAGTGGCACAGTCTAGGCTCACTGCAACCTCTGCCTCCCAGGTTTAAGCAATTCTTCTACCTCAGCCTCCCAAGTAGCTGGGATTACAGGCATTCGCCACCATGCCTGGCTAATTTTGTATTTTTAGCAGTGATGGGGTTTCACCATGTTGGCCAGGCTGGTCTTAAACTCCTGGCCTCAGGTGATCCACCTGCCTCTACCTCCCAAAGTGCTGAGATTACAGGCATGAGCCACTGTCCCCGCTTTTTTACACTTCTTCTTTTTTTTTTTTTTTTTTTGAGACGGAGTCTCGCTCTGTCGCCCAGGCTGGAGTGCAGTGGCCGGATCTCAGCTCACTGCAAGCTCTGCCTCCCGGGTTCACGCCATTCTCCGGCCTCAGCCTCCCGAGTAGCTGGGACTACAGGCGCCCGCCACCTCGCCCGGCTAGTTTTTTTGTATTTCTTAATAGAGACGGGGTTTCACCGTGTTAGCCAGGATGGTCTCGATCTCCTGACCTCGTGATCCGCCCGTCTCGGCCTCCCAAAGTGCTGGGATTACAGGCTTGAGCCACCGCGCCCGGCCTTTTTTACACTTCTAATTGCTTTTCTAACAGTGTAAAGCCTCGCTCCCTGTCTTCAATATATTTACTTTTTTTTTTTTTTCTTCGAGATGGAGCCTCGTGCTGTCACCCTGGCTGGAGTGCAGTGGCACAATCTTGGCTCACTGCAACCTCCGCCTCCCAGGTTCAAGCGATTCTCCTGCCTCAGCCTCCTGAGTAGCTGGGACTACAGGCGCATGCCACCATGCCCAGCTAATTTTTGTATTTTTAGTAGAGTCGAGGTTTCACCATATTGGTCAGGCTGGTCTTGAACTCCTGACCTCATGATCTGCCTGCCTTGGCCTCCAAAGTGCTGGGATTACAGGCGTGAGCCACCGCACCTGGCCTCAGTATTTTTACTTAATCAGTTGTGGCCAGTCTGCCAGCACTTCCATCTCTCTCTAGCCACCTTTATGAATTTTCTTTTTATCCTGCTTATACTCCAACATCCTTTGCAATTCCTCCCTCCCACGCAGACATTTTTCTCATTTTTGGGTCCATTCTCTCTAAGCCACTGAGTTTTTTCCCTCAGCTCCAGCTAATGGGTTTAGGACTGAATTGTTCACAAAGGAAGGGAAAGAAATTTTTCATTATTTTCATGAGCATATTAATCATAGCTGTTTGGGTTTTGTCATATAGTTGCAATATTGGCTTCACCTGTTATGGGTATGTTCGTGGTGTTTGGTGTTTTTGTTTTGTTTTGTTTAGTGCCCAGAGATAGTTGCTAATGTAGCGTCTGCATTTTCTTTTTAGCTATTTAGACCTATCTCTTAGCATGTCTGCTAATTTTTTATTGAATGCTGAACATTAAAAGATTATGGAGTCTCTGGATGATTTTTCTCCCTCCAGAGACAGTTCACCCTTCTTTTCCTAGGCAGATGTTGGGGCTGATCATATTAATTAAATCTGAAACCTAACTGACTTGAGGCTGAATTGCAGTTTGAGCAAGCCCTGCTTCTGGAATGTAGATTTTTCCCACAGAGAGCCTGGAATGACCACTAAGCCCCCTTCTCCATGGCATGATTTAAACTCTCTAGTCCTTGTTTCCTCATCACCATGAGACCACTGCTTTTTCGAAGGTTTTCTGCTTGGCTTCTTCCCTCTCAAGCAGCTGAGAATTCAGCAAATACCTTGAAGGAAAAATTGTTGAGCCAGTTCTCTCTTTCATTGTTCATCAGAATCTTGGCCTTTCAGGTCTCTAATTTTTGCCTGTTAAGATCAGCAAGACTGTTAAAAACTCTGCTTTTTTCTCTTTGTTTAATAGTGGCCCTCTCTTGTCCTTTTTGCCTTAATTCTCAGCTTCTTGCCTAGCTCCCCAGAATCAGCAGAACCCTAAGAGAAAATAATGTCAGCATAGGTCTCCATGCTTTCCCTCTGATAGTATTTGCCACTTAGTTTTTGGTAGCCTTAGCACTCTCCAGTACATTCAAACAAGTGTGTCTGTGTATCTGGCTTTTCTACTTGTTCTTCATGAGAGCATTAGTCTACTATAAGCTACTCAGTTATATCAAAACCAAAAAGCTAGATTCTAATGTGTTCGTATCTTTTTAAAAATAATGCTTCTTGGCCGGGCGCGGTGGCTCAAGCCTGTAATCCCAGCACTTTGGGAGGCTGAGACGGGCGGATCACAAGGTCAGGAGATCGAGACCATCCTGGCTAACACGGTGAAACCCCGTCTCTACTAAAAAATACAAAAAACTAGCCGGGCGCAGTGGCGGGCGCCTGTAGTCCCAGCTACTCGGGAGGCTGAGGCAGGAGAATGGCGTGAACCCGGGAGGCGGAGCTTGCAGTGAGCTGAGATCCAGCCACTGCACTCCAGCCTGGGCGGCAGAGCGAGACTCCGTCTCAAAAAAAATAATAATAATAATAATAATGCTTCTTGGCTGGGCACAGTGGCTCACAGATGTAATCCCAGCACTTTGGGAGGCTGGGGCAGGCAGATCACCTGAGGTTAGGAGTTCGAGATCAACCTAGCCAACATGGTGAAATCTTGTCTCTAGAAAAAATACAAAAATTAGCCAGGAGTCGTGGTGTGTGCCTGTAGTGCCAGCTACTTGGGAGGACTGAGGTAGGAGGATCACTTGAACCCGGGAGGCGGAGGTTGCAGTGAGCTATGATCGTGCCACTACACTCCAGCCTGTGTGATAGAGCGAGACCTTGTCTGAAGTAAAATAAAATAAAATAAAGGTTCTTGAATTTATAAAACAAAATGATAACAATCTAATGGTCATCGACTCTCAAAAAATGAAAAATTCAAAAGATAACTTTAAAACATTAGCAATTAAGACCATCAGGACATCTATAGGAATTAAGTCAAGTGGTCAGTATTAACATCAACAGTGGAAAGTCATATTGATTGTATGTGCCCTTGATATGGTGTGATCACAGTAGCAATTTACCTCTGTGGCCTTCCGCCGAAAAACTTATTACCCCAGTCTAGCCATGAGAAAAGTATCAGTCAAATCTCATTTGACAATCTACAAAATACCTGACCAGTACTGTTGAAAACTGTCAAGATCATCAAAACCAATGAAAGTCCAGGCCAGGCACAGTGGCTCATGCCTGTAATCCCAGCACTTTGGGAAGCCGAGGCGGGCAGATCACGAGGTCAGCAGTTCAATACCAGCCTGGCCAACATGGTGAAACCCCGTTTCTACTAAAAATACAAAAATTAGCCAGGCGTGGGGGCGCGCGCCTGTAATCCCAGCTACTCAGGAGGCTGAGGCAGGGGAATCGCTTGAACCCGGGAGGCAGAGGTTGCAGTGAGTCAAGACCGCGCCACTGCACTCCAGCCTGGGTGACAGAGCGAGACTCTATCTCAAAAAAAAAAAAAGAAAATCCAGCAGAGTGTCACAAACAAGAGGAGTCTAAGGAGAAAGGAGACATGACTACTAAATGTTCTGTGGTATCTTAGATGGGATCCTAGGTTAGAAAAGGACATTAGGTAAAAAAAAAAAACCTGAGGAAATCTAAAGTATGGACTTCTCATAATTATCAATATTGGTTCATTAATGTGACAAATGTATCATACTAATATTAGATGTTAATAATAGGGAAAATTGGATATAGGGTATATGGGAACTATCTTTGCAATGATTTTCTAACACCTAAAACTTCTTTTACAATAAACTGTACTTTTGTTTTGAGATAGGGTCTCACTTTGTCACCCAAGCTGGAGTGCAGTGGTGTGATCACTGCTCACTGCAGCCCTGACCTCCTGGGCTCAAGCAGTCCTCCCACCTCAGCCGCCTGAGTAGCTGGCACTACAGGCAGCTGGGACTACAGGCGCATGCTACCATGCACAGCTAATTTTTTTTATTTTTTTGTAGAGACAGGATCTCACTATGTTGCCCAGGCTGGTCTTGAAATCCTGGCTTCAAGTGATCCTCCTTGCCTCAGCCTCCCAAAGTGCTGAGATTACAGACATGAACCACCAGACCCAGCCCCTGTTTTTTAAAACAATAGCCTTTGACCTCCCAGGCTTTGTTTTATTTTTGGATTTTATTATTATTATTATTATTATCATTATTATTATTATTATTATTTTGTCTGTCTCATTTCTTGCTGTATCTCCAGTACCTAGAAGATACATTTAGGTTTTCAATAAATATTGGTTGGTTGGATAGATAAACAGGAGCAAGGGAATAGAAAATACAGATAACTGCTAGGTTTCTAACTCAGGCAACTGTGCAGATGGTAATATTCACTTAGGGAGTATAAAAAGCAGAAACTAGAAACTCCTGCATGCTTGACAGATGATATATTGTCTTGTTTTGTGCCAGCAATGTACGTGGTTAATAATAATCAGAAAATCTAATCAGAGTCAAAATGGGTGGCCAGAGATGGTGGTGTATGCCTGCAATCCTAGCATTTTGGGAGGCTGAGGTGGGAGGATCACTTGAGCCCTGGAGTTCAAGACTAGCCTGGATAACATAGCAGGACCTCATCTCTCATTTAAGAAAATAAAATTTTATTAAAAAAAAAAAGCGGGGGGCGGCCGAGCACGGTGGCATAAGCCTATAATCCCAGCACTTTGGGAGGCTGAGGCGTGTGGATCACTTGAGGCCAGGAGTTTGAGACCAGCCTGGCCAACATGGTGAAACCCCATCTCTACTAAAAATACAAAAATTAGCCAGGCATGGTGATGTGTTCCTGTGGATCCAGCTACTTGGAAGGATTACTTCAGCCCAGGGGGCGGAGGTTGCAGTGAACCGAGATCATGCCACTACACTCTAGCCTGGGTGACAAAGTGAAACTAACTTTTTGGTCTTTTTCCAAGGAGTAAACTCCTTTTTTCTCTTTTAGGCATATAAAACCTTTGCTAACCGAGTAAACAATTTAAAGAAGAAGTTGGATCAATTGAAGTCAACCCTTCCAGATCCTGAAGAATCACCGGTTCCTTCCCCAAGCATGGATGCTCCCTCCCCGACTGGTTCTGAGTCTCCTTTTCAGGGAATGGGAGGTGAGGAATCCCGGTCACCAACCATGGAGAGTGAGAAATCTGCCACACCTGAACCCGTGACAGATAATCGTGATGTGGAAGACATGGAACTCTCAGATGTGGAAGATGATGGGTCAAAAATCATTGGTATGTCCTTATGTGATTAATAGACAACTTATTCCTTATCTGTTTTGCCTTCCCAGCAATGAATACGTCACAGGCAGGTATTAAAAGATACTTCATTTCTTAAAAGATAGACCACCAAGGTAGCATTATAATCTCTAGAGCAGTTGTTGAGGATTTGATATGCCAAATGTGTTAAGAATCATTGCTCGTTATCTGCATTGTTAAAATGGTAGCTACTAGGCCATGGGCGGTGGCTCATGCCTGTAATCCCAGCACTTTGGGAGGCCAAGGCAGGCGGATCACCTGAGGTCAGGAGTTCAAGACCACCCTAGTCAACATGGTGTAACCCTGTCTCTCCTAAAAATACAAAAATTATCCAGGTGTGGTGGCAGGTACCTGTAATTCCAGCTACAAGGGAAGCTGAGGCAAGAGAATCGCTTGAACCTGAGAGGCAGAGGTTGCAGTGAGCTGAAATCATGCCATTGCACTCCAGGCAGGTGACAGAGCGAGACTCCGTCTTGGGGAGATGGTGTGGGGAAAGTAGCTACTAGCTACCTGTGGCTAAGCATTTTAAATGAAGATTGTCCAACTTGAGATGTGCTGTAAATATAAAATATACATTGAGGCCGGGTATAATGGCTCATGCCTGTAATCTCAGCACTTTGTGAGAGTGAGGCGGGCAGATTGCTTGAGTCCAGGAGTTTGAGACCAGCCTGGGCAACATAGCGAAACCCCGTCTCTACAAAAAATATAAAAATTAATCAAGCGTGGTGGCATGTGTCTGTAGTCCCAGCTGCTGGAAAGGTTGAGGCAGGAGAATCACTTGAGCCTGGGAGGCAGAGGTTGCAGTGAGCCAAGATCATGTCACTGCACTCAGCCTGGATGACAGAGAGAGACCCTGTCTCCAAAAAAAAAAAAAAAAACACCAGACACATTGGAGTCCAGAAACTAGGCCGAGCACGGTGGCAAAAACTTAATACTCTCCCAAAGAGTTAAAATATCTCTTTTTTTTTTTTTTGGAGACGGAGTTTCGCTCTTGTTGCCCAGGCTGGAGTGCAGTGGTGCGATCTCCGGCTCACTGGAACCTCCGCCTCCTGGGTTCAAGCAATTCTCCTGCCTCAGCCTCCCGAGCACCTGGGATTATAGGCATGTGCCACCACACCGGGCTAATTTTGTATTTTTAGTAGAGACGGGGTTTCTCCATGTTGGTCAGGGTGGTCTTGAACTCCCAACCTCAGGTGATCTGCCTGCCTCAGCCTCCCAAAGTGCTGGGATTACAAGCGTGAGCCATCGTGCCTGGCTTAAAATATCTCATTAATAATTTTTATGTTTATAACACTGAAATGAAAATATTTAGGATATATTAGGATGGATAAAATAGATTTTTTAATTACATGTTTCTTTTTATTTGTTTGTTTTTAAGAGAGAGAGAGTCTGCCTCTGTTACCCAGGCTGGAGTGCAGTTGCACAATCTTAGTTCACTGCAGCCTCCATCTCCCGGGTTCAAACGATTCTCCTGCCACAGCCTCCCGAGTAGCTAGGACTGATTTTAGGTGCATACCACCACACCTGGCTATTTTTTGTATGTTTAGTAGAGACGGATTTTCTCCATGTTGGGCAGGCTGGTCTCAAACTCCTGACCTCAAGTGATCCGCCCGCCTCAGCTTCTCAAAGTGCTGGGAGGTGGACTTGAGCCACCATGCCTGGCCCTGGTTCTTTTTTTTTAAATTTGGGTGTGGAAAATTTAAACTTACATATGTGGCATATGTGACTTAAATTGTATTCATGTTAAATAGCACTGTTTTGGGATGAGGGGTCGCTTATACTGGAATTCCTTATTCTCTGTCACTTTTGACCATCAAGAATTCCAAAGTCAGTTTGTTAATCACACTTTCAGAAACAACCTGAATTGGTGAATTGTTTCTCTTATATCCCCAGCCTTTATAAATCTTACTAGATAATTTGACTCCTGTTGAATTTAATGCATTATTGATATAGCCTTTAAAACATTAAAAAGAATTATTCAAGGTGATCAAGAGTTAAAACGTTGTAGTTTCAAATTAGTTAGTGCCTGATTGCACCCCCCAATAGGGCAATTTCAGGAAGCCAGAGGAAAAGACAGTGAACACTATAGAGGTTCTGTTTCTAAGAACAGAAGTTCTTGGAAGGTTCTCAGGTTAATGGAAAAGAAAAAAACAGGACAATTTATGACAAATGTCATTTCCAAAAGACAGAACACAAATATGTACCAAATAATAACATGCTTCTTCAGTTGTACAAATTTAATACACAAATACTAAGAAAATGCAAAGGAATCATTGAAAAGTAAGATACAAGATAAATCCTGGAAATTGCTTTTTTTGTTGTTTTTTGTTTTCTTTTTTGAGACGGGAGTCTCACTTTGTTGCCCAGGGTGGAGTGCAGTGGTGCAATCTCGGCTCGTTGCAACCTCTGCCTCCTGGGTTCAAGCGATTCTTGTGTTGCAGCCTCTGTAGTAGCTGGGATTATAGATGCCTGCCACCACAACCAGCTAATTTTTTGTATTTTCTATGGAGGCAGGGTTTCACCATGTTGACCAGGCTGGTCTCGAAATCCTGACCTCGTGTGAGCCATTGTCCCCAGCTGGAAATTGCTTTTAAGCAGATATTAAAGGTGGGAATTATCATAAATTACAAAGAGTATGACTTTTTCAGAAAAGCATGAAGTGAGTCGTTGTTTTCTCTAAAGTAGTGCCTTTTCCCCCAAATCCGGAAATATTAGGACATGTTATTTCATATAGGAAGCAAAGTCTGGAAAGTAATAGGATGTAATATCTCTTTTCTTTGTTGAAACAGTCGAGGACAGGAAGGAAAAACCTGCAGAGAAGTCAGCTGTATCCACTTCCGTACCTACAAAGCCAACAGAAAATATCTCAAAGGCCTCTTCATGTACCCCAGTGCCTGTGACCGTGACAGCAACTCCACCTCTTCCAAAGCCTGTGAATACTTCTCTTTCCCCTTCCCCAGCATTGGCTTTGCCAAACCTGGCTAATGTGGATCTGGCAAAGATCAGTTCCATCCTTAGCAGTTTGACGTCAGTCATGAAAAATACTGGTAAGTAAACCCAGTAAAGAGGATAAAAAATTAGTTTCCGTCTTTTTAAATTGAATCATAATCTGTTTTGGGGAGGGGTGGTGGTTGTTGTTGCTGTTGTTGTTGTTTAGACAGAGTCTCGCTCTGTCTCCCAGGCAGGAGGACAGTGGTGCAATCTTGGCTCACTGCAACCTCTGCCTCCTGGGTTTAAGTGATTCTCCTGCCTCAGCCTCCCAGGTAGCTGGGATTACAGGCACCTGCCACCACACCCGGCTAATTTTTGTATTTTCAATAGAGACAGAGTTTCACCAAGTTGGCCAGGCTGGTCTCGAACTCCTGACCTCAGGTGATACACCCACCCTCGGCCTCCCAAAGTGCTGGGATTACAGGCATGAGTCACAGTGCCCGGTCTGTCATTTATTTTTTTTTAATTAATTTTTTTTTTTTTTTTTTTTTTTTTTTGAGATAAGAGTTTCAGTCGTGTTACCCAGGCTGGAGTGCAATGGTGCAAACTCGGCTCACTGCAGCCTCCATCTCCCAGGTTCAAGCAGTTCTGCCTCAGCCTCCCAAATAGCTAGGACAACAGGCATGTGCCACCATGCCCGGCTAATTTTGTATTTTTGGTAGAAATGGGATTTCACCATGTTAGCTAGACTGGTCTCGAACTCCTGACCTCAGGTGATCCACCCATCTTGGCCTCTCAAAGTGCTGGGATTAGAGGCGTGAGCTAGCGCACCCAGCTAAATTAGTTGTTAAATAAAAAATAAAACAATCCAATAATGGGTCATTATAGAAAAATTAGAAAATAAGCAAAGAGAATGAAGTAAATATCTAGGCCAGGTGTGGTGGCTCATGCTTGTAATCCCAGCACTTTGGGACGCTGAGATGGTAGATTATCTAAGGCCAGGAGCTCGAGACCAGCCTTGGCAATATAGTGAGACCCTATCTCTAAATAAAAAAATGAAAAATGAAAAAAAAAAATTTAATAAGTATCTATAATCCCGTTACCCCAAAGGAACCACTTGTGTTTACCCTTAAGAGTATATGTGTATATGAATATTTTGGAGAATTAAATATTTGTAACAATTTTTTAAAAAGTAATTTAAGTATGTTGCATATACTGTTTCAAAACTAGCTATTTAAAAGTTAATTACATATCTTGACTGTTTTTATGAATCATTAAATATTTATCTACATCATTTTTAATAGCTGCATAGCATTTAGTAACTTATCTAATCCTTTATTATTAGGCACTTAGTATGTTTCCAGTTTTTTACTGTTATGAAGAATACTGTAGGGCCAGGTGTGGTCGCTCACGCCTGCAATCCCACCACTTTGGGAGGTGGAGGCGGGTGGATCACTTGAGGCCAGGAGTTCAAGACCAACCTGGACAACATGGCGAAACCCCATCTCTACTAAAAAAACAAAAATTAGACCAGGCGTGGTGGTTCACGCCTGTAATCCCAGCACTTTGGGAGGCCAAGGCAGGCGGATCACCTGAAGTCAGGAGTTCGAGACCAGCCTGGCCAACTTGGTGAAACCCTGTCTACTAAAAATACAAAATTTAGCCAGGCATGGTGGCATGCGCTTGTAGTCCCAGCTACCTGGGAGGCTGAGCCTGGACAATCGCTTGAACCTGGGAGGTGGAGGTTGCAGTGAGCCAAGATCACACCACTGCACTTCAGCCTGGGCGACTGAGCAAGACTGCGTCTCAAAAAAAAAGAAAAAATTAGCCAGCTGTGGTGGCACGTACCTGTAATCCCAGCTACTCAGAAGGCTGAGGCATGAGTATCATTTGAACCCAGAAGGCAGAGGTTGCAGTGAGCCAGGATCGAGCCACTGCACTCCAGCCTGGGCGACAGAGCAAGACTCTGTCTCAAAAAAAAAAAAAAGAATACTGTAAATGATAAAATTTGTATGAATAACCCTTTGAAAGAGCTAAGTATATAAAACTTTTTAATGTAATTTTATTAATTAATTATTTTTATTTATTTATTTATTTATTTATTTTATTTTTTGAGAAAGAGTCTCGCTCTGTGCCCCAGACTGCTGGAGTTCAGTGGCACGATCTCAGCTCACTGCAAGCTCCGCCTCCCGGGTGCACGCCCTTCTCCTGCCTCAGCCTCCAGAGTAGCTGGGACTACAGGTGCCCACCACCACACCCAGCTAATTTTTTGTATTTTTAGTAGAGACGAGGTTTCACTGTGTTAGCCAGGATGGTCTTGATTTCCTGACCTCATGATCCGCCTGCCTCAGCCTCCCACAGTGCTGGGATTACAGGCGTGAGCCACCATGCCCAGCCGTTTATTTATTTATTTTGTTTCACTTCATCACCCAGGCTGGAGTGCAGTGGTGCAATCATGGCTCACTGTAAACTCAAACTTACGGGTTCAAGTGATCCTCTCACCTGAGCCTTTGAGTAGCTGAGACCACAGGTGTACGCCACCACATCTGGCTAAGTTTTGTGGGTTTTTTGATAGAGACAGCATCTTACTACGTTATCCAGGCTGATCTTGAACTCTTGGGCTCAAGCGTTCCTCCCATCTTGGCCTCCTAAAATGTTGGGATTACAATCTTGAGCCACTGCACCCAGCCTGAAATTTTTTAAATAAATTTTGCCAGGCATGGTGGGATACCGTGTAGTCCCAGCTACTCGGAAGGCAAAGGCAGGAGGATCATTTGAAGCCAGGAATTCCAGGCTGTGTAGTTCACTGTAACCACGCCTGTGAATAGCCACTGCACTCCAGCCTGAGCAACACAGTGAAACCATGTCTCAAAAACTAAATAAAAATAAATAAAGTCTTTTAATATATTATGACTAAATTGATATCCAAAAAAGTGCTATTTTATATGACTAATATATGAAAGTTTCTGTAATTCCTTACCTTCTCCAGTTACTTGCCTTGTGGAGTCTACAAATCCAACCTTAAAAAGTTGTTTAATTTCCATTTCTTCTATGAAAGATGTTAAAAATTTTTTTCCTTTGCTTATCACTTATGTTTCTTTGTGAAATATCTGTTCATATTTTTTATCTTTTTTTAAATATCAAATGTTTTTCTCTTTATATATTTTAGTTCCAGTTAAAGATCAACCCAGTGTTTTAAAATGTAAAAATATAAAGGAAATTTCTTAAATAATCTCATTTTAAAAGCTGTTTCAAAAGCACATAACTACCGGGCGCAGTGACTCACGCCTGTAATCCCAGCACTTTGGGAGGCCGAGGTGGGCGGATCACTAGGTCAGGAGATCGAGACCACCCTGGCTAACACAGTGAAACCCCGTCTCTACTAAAAATACAAAAAACTAGCCGGGCATGGTGGCGGGCGCCTGTAGTCCCAACTGCTCGGGAGGCTGAGGCAGGAGAATGGCGTGAACCCAGGAGGTGGAGCTTGCAGTGAGCCAAGATTACGCCACTGCACTCCAGTCTGGGTGACAGAGCCAGACTCTGTCCCCCCCCCCAAAAAAAAAAAAAAAAAAAAAGCACATAATTTACCAGTCACATAAAATTGTGCAGTGACTGAGTTATACAACTGTAGTGGCTCTCAGCGTCCAGTCAGCCAGCAGTATTTATTGAGCACCTACAGTGCTCTAAGCTGTAGGTGCCATTTGGTGGAGAAAAAAGAAATATTGTCCAGGTGTGGCAGCACATGCCTGTAATTGCCAGCACTTTGGAAAGCCAAGGTGGGAGGATCACTTGAGGTCAAGAGTTCAAGACCACGCTGGGCAACATAGCAAGACCCTGTTTCTATTTTTTAAAAATAAATAAGAAATATTGGGGCTCTCAAAACTATGCAAGTCACTTAATACTTGTTTTTTTGAGACGGAGTCTCACTCTGTCTCAACTCTTGTCTCACCACAACCTCCACCTCCTGGGTTCACCTCCTGCCTCAGCCTTCTGAGTAGCTGGGATTATAGGCGCCTGCCACCACACCGGCTAATTTTTTATTTTTAGTAGAGATGAGGTTTCCCCATGTTGGTCAGGCTGGTCTCGAACTCCTGACCTCAGGTGATCCGACTGCCTTGGCTTCCCAAAGTGCTGAGATTACAAGTGTGAGCCACCTCGCCCGGCCGATACTTGTTTGTTTTAATGGTGTTCCAAGTAAAAGGAGATAATCTTAATCTTTTCAGATTTTTTTTTTTTTTTGTACAT
The DNA here is from genome assembly GCF_008728515.1 of Papio anubis. NCBI lineage: Eukaryota > Metazoa > Chordata > Mammalia > Primates > Cercopithecidae > Papio > Papio anubis. The sequence goes on from NC_044976.1 coordinate 120,951,775, forward strand.
GTCATGTTATGATGTACCATTTGTGGATCAACCACAGAAGAATTCCTGTTAATTATATCAAACTCATTGAAGTGAGTGGAAAGTATCGGGAATTGAAGTCATTTTGAATTGCATTTTCTTGAGTTCATCTTTCTGCCACCAGGGGTCAGTCCTGCATCAAGACCTTCTCCAGGAACTCCCACCAGCCCCAGCAATCTCACCAGTGGCCTGAAAACACCTGCACCTGCCACGACAACATCTCACAACTCTCTGGCAAATATCCTCTCCAAGGTGGAGATCACCCCAGAGAGCATTCTGTCTGCACTTTCCAAAACCCAGACACAGTCAGCCCCTGCACTGCAAGGTAACTGACATGTGCCAGAGGGACTCGAATTGTGAATGTTTGTCTCTGGCTTAAATTAATCCTGGATTCCATTTCTGAGGAATCCAGAGCCATAAAATGTATAACACAGTTAATTCATTATTATTTTTATTTATTTATTTTTTTAATTATTTTTTATTTTTGAGATGGAGTCTCACTCTGTTACCCAGCTGGTGTGCAGTGGAGCGATCTCAGCTCACTGCAACCTTCACCTCCTGGTTCAAGTGATTCTCCTGCCTCAGCCTCCCTAGCAGCTGGGATTACAGGCCTGCACCACCATGCCTGGCTAATTTTTATATTTTTAGTAGAGATGGGGTTTCTCCATGTTGGCCAGGCTGGTCTCCAACTCCTGACCTCAAGTGATTTACCCACCCCAGCATCCCAAAGTGCTGGGATTATAGGTGTGAGCCACCATGCCTGCTGGTCATTCTTCTTTTTTTTGTTTTGTTTTTTGTTTTTTGTTTTTTTGAGACGAAATTTCACTCTTGTCGCCTATGCTGGAAAGCAATGGCCCACTCTCGGCTCACTGCAACCTCAGCCTCCCAAGTAGCTAGGATTACAGGCACCCGCCACCACATCTAGCTAATTTTTGTATTTTTAGTAGAGACGGGCTTTCACTATGTTGGGCCAGGCTGGCCTCGAACTCCTGACCTCAGGCAGTCCGCCCACCTCAGCCTCCCAAAGTGCTAGGATTACAGGCGTGAGCCACTGCGCCCATCCTATTATTTTTATATTTATCATCTATGAGCTAACATCTGAAGAATTATAAAATGTCAAAGCTGAAAGAGACTAAGTATTATCTAGTCTAATCCCTTACTTTTCAGGTAAAGAAACTAGGCTCAGTAAGGTGGTAAGACCTGCTTATGGTCACATACCTTTCTATTCAATATGAACCGAGACTGAAAGCCAGATTTCTTGACTGGAGTTCAGTATTATTTCACCTACACCATGACACCCTAGGGGCTGCATTAGTCCCAGCTTTTAATACAGGTTTATATATGTTGAGTTTTATTAATTTTAATGTTAACCAAAGCTAAACACAATAGGAAAGATCTATCTATTATCAAAAAATTTGGCCAGGCGCGGTCGCTCACACCTGTAATCACAACACTTTGGGAGGCTCCTCGCCTAAGGTCACCAGTTCAAGACCAGCCTGGCCAATATGGTGAAATGCCATCTCTACTGAAAATATGAAAATTAGCCAGGTGTGGTGACACACACGTGTAGTGTGCTGAGATTACAGTGAGCCGGGATCACAACACTGCACTCCAGCATGGGCGACAGAGAAAGACTCAGTCTCCCAAAAAAAAAAAAATTTTTTATGACGCTTCGGGAACATAGTGAAACCCCGTCTCTACAACAGAATTAAACATTAGCGCCAGGCGCAGTGGCTCATGTCTGTAATCCCAGCACTTTGGGAGGCCGAGGTGGGCAGATGACGAGGTCAGGAGATCAAGACCATCCTGGCTAACACAGTGAAACCCTGACTCTACTAAAAATACAAAAAATTAGACGGGTGTGGTTGCGGGCACCTGTAGTCCCAGCTACTTGGGAGGCTGAGGCAGGAGAATAGTGTAAACCCGGGAGGCGGAGGTTGCAGTGAGCAGAGATCATGCCACTGCACTCCAGCCTGGGCGAAAGAACAACTCTGTCTCAAAAAAAATAATAATAATAAGCTGGGCATAGTGGTGCATGCCTGTAGTTCCAGCTACTCAGGGGGCTAAGGCAGGAGGATCACTAGAGTCTTAGATGTAGTATTTTTGTTTTCAACTACCTATAATCTCTCTCATTTGACCCTTTCTGTTCAACTGTACTAATTATGTTTTGTGCATGACACTGCCTGTTTCTAAACTTTTTTCATAAATCTTTCCTACTCTCTACTCTCTTACACTCCAGATACCAACGAAACCCTTTTTAAGTACCATAATATAATTACAAAATGAATTACAAATACCAGGATGGTATATTCAGTGTAGTGATTTACTCCGTATCAGTAGTCTCAACCAAAGGCCTCCAGGGAGGACACTTGGCAATATCTGGAGACCTTTTAGTTGTCTCAACTGGGGTAATGGTAGGGCTGCTACTTAGGAGGATGCCTTTAGGAGGATGCTCCTAAATATCCTACAATGTGTGAGACAGCCCCCAACAATAAAGAATTACCTAGCCCAAAGTGTCTAGTGCTGAGGTTGAGAAACCCTGCTCTCTATGAAAGGAATGGTGTAAAACAGTTTCCTAAACTGTTATGTAAGTGGATCATTCAAGCATATTATAGTGAGCTTTGTCTTGAGATACAGAAGAATTTTGTTACACAGAACTAAGTATTATTAATAATCCACAGCCCCTATCTATTGGCATCAGCAATAAAGAATTGATGATGACTGCAGCACATGTTGTACTACTAATATCAGGGACAATTTGAGAGTTTGACATGTTCATGCTTTCTCCCTTTTTATTTATTTATTTGTTTGTTTGTTTGTTTTTGAGACAGGGGCTTGCCCTCTTGCCCAGGCTGGAGTGCAGTGGTGTGATCTCGGCTCACTGCAACCTTCCGAAGTGCTGGGATTACAGGTGTGAACCACCGCGCCTGGCCTGTGTGGATTTTCTGATGAGACAAAATTTGAACAGAACTCGGTTCCTTATGGAATGTGGAATTCTCTTTGACTTTTAAAAGGATTGTATCTAGCAACTTAAATAGATGTATTTCCTCAAAGACTGTTAACGAAATCCCAGAACTTTGTTCTGATTGTGTCATCCACAGCCCTAGATATTGACGGATTTACAACACAAAAGAGAGAGACTTCAGGCCCAGTGTGGTGGGTCATGCCTGTAATTCCAGCACTTTGGGGAGGGGTGGATCACCTGAGGTCAGGAGTTCAAGACCAGCCTGGCCAACTGGGTAAACCTGTCTTTCAAAAAAAAAACAAAATACAAAAAATTAGCTGGGCGTGGTGGCTTGCGCCTGTAACCCCAATTACTTGGGAGGCTGAGGCAGGAGAATCGCTTGAACCCAGAAGGCAGAGGTTGCAGTGAGCCGGCCTGGGCAACAAGAGCAAAACTCCATTTCAAAAAAAAAGAGAGACTTCAGTGGGCAAAGGAGCAGAGTATGACTTGTTATGATTAAAGAGAAAACTTTTCGCTGGGCACAGTGGCTCATGCCTGTAATCCTAACACTTTGGGAGGCCACGATGGGAGAATCACTTGAGGCCATGAGTTTGAGACCAGCCTGGTCAATATAGCAAAACCCCCATCTCTATAAGACTTTTTAAAAATAATTAAAAAAAAAAAAAGATTGGAGAATTGGAGAAAAGTAATATTTAGTGGTGAGAGACAATTTTATCTATTAACAGAAATTTGAGTAGTGTATCTATCTGAAAAAGATGTTCTTTTGAAGAAGTTATCCCAAAATATCTGAAAAATATGCTGAAATATCTTCTAAAAATCATATTACATTATCATATATCACATTCTAGTGTTTGAGGACTTCTGGGTTTTGTGAGAACAATGATTACTAAGAATTAAATCAGGCTGGGCATGGTGGCTCATGCCTGTAATCTTAGCACTTTGGGAGGCTGAAGTGGGACAATCACTTGAGCCCAAGATTTTGAGACCAGCCTGGGCAACATAGTGAGACCTTATCTCTACCAATAATAAAAAAGTTAGCTAGGCGTAGTGACACACACCTGTGGTCCCAGCTACTTGGGAGGCTAAGACAGGAAAATCTTTTGAGCCCAAGAGGTTGAGGTTACAGTGAGCTATGATCGCACCACTCCACTCCAGCCTGGGTGACAGAGCAAGAGCCTGTCTCTTAAAAAAAGAAAAAAGAAAAAAAAAAGGAAACTATTAGGAGGGATTAATTATGTGGCTAGGGAACTCTTTGGAATGAAACATGGATTTTTTTTTTTTCTTCAGGAGGATCATAACTAAACATTATTTCAGTTTTTTGGATATTGTTGAATATTAGATAACAATAAAGACCATACAACATTATTTAGAAATGGCTTTAAAATGTTACAAGGATGGAGGGGACTTGAAATTCTTTAGACCTTAACTCTGTTAGAATATGGGTTAAAATTGAAATTTTGAGGAAACATTAATTGAAGTATCACATGAAGTATTTTCTTTAATCATATAATTACTAAGGAAAAATTTTAGTGTATTCAGTGACTAAAAGCTATAAATTTGGGTGAAATGTATATTAAAATTTTTTTAATTTATTTTTAAATACAGAGACTCATTTTGTCCCCCAGGCTGGAGTGCAGTGGCACAGTCATAGTTTACTGTAACCTTGAACTGGGCACAAGTGATCCTCCAGCCTCATCCTCCTGAGTAGCTAGGACTACAGGCATGCGCCATGATGCCCAGCTGATTTTTAAAATTTTTTTAGAGACAGATTCTCACTGTGTTGCCCAGGCTGGTCTCAAACTCCTGGCCTCAAGCCGTCCTCCTGCCTCTGCCGCCCAGAATGCTAGGATTACAGGCATGAGCCACCATGCCCAGCCAAAAGTTTTCATTTGTGATAAGAAATTGGGTAAATTTTTTAAAAATATGATTGAAGGCCGGGCGTGGTGGCTCACGCCTGTAGTCCCAGCACTTTGGGAGGCTGATGCAGGCGGATCATGAGGTCAGGAGATTGAGAACGTCCTGGCTAACACGTTGAAACCCATCTCTACTTAAAAAAAAATACAAAAAATTAGCCAGGCGTAGTGGCGGGCGCCTATAGTCCCAGCTACTCGGGAGGCTGAGGCAGGAGAATGGCGTGAACCTAGGAGGTGAAGCTTGCAGTGAGCCAAGATTGTGCCACTGCACTCCAGCCTGGGCGACAGAGCAAGACTCTGTCTCAAAAAAAAAAAAAAAAAAGTGAATTTATAGAACCTTCTGTTATCTTTTTGTCAAATATTTTTCTAAAAAATTTTCTACAGGAGCAGTTTGCTTTATTGAACTTCAGTCTTTACCCCGAAGAATTCTTTCTCAGTGCTTCTGAGAAAGTTTTGACTGCCAGTGAACACAGTTGAATTTCATCATTGTCAATCTGGACTAAATAATCCTTGGATTTTCCATGCTATAAAATGGGGATTGTGTGTTTTCTTGTGAAAGGACCAGTGTCCCTGGTGGTCTGTCTTTGTAAGTCTTTGTGGTATATGTTTATTATAGATACATTTTACAACCAAAATGGATGGTTGAAAGCATTGTTTTCCAAAAAGTAACAACACTCTACCAAGAGATGCTTCTTGAAAAAGATGTTTCCTGTTCAGATAAATTTCTGATATTTGCATTTCCCTGTCTCCCTCTTGAAAATAACAATGTATATTATTAGAGATAACTGTGGTTTGAAGGTTGGACAGGAAAGGTAGAACAGATCTGTTTGCATTTAGAGAAACATTTCCACAGATCAAACATTAAGAAATACTGGCTTAAAGAGTTGTTTGAAGAATAATTTTGCCTCCTTTCTTTTCCTGCTTTGCCTAACTTAAACTATGAATGATTCTGACATTAAAATTTCCCCTTCCTGTTGCCTTTTATTGTGCCATGTTGGGCTTATTTCTGGACTGTACTGGAAACATTTCAGTGATTTGCTCTTTATTGATAAATAGACCCAGTATTTTCTGTGACATTTAGCCATTGCTTGTTTGGTCTGGATTCCTTTTGGCCTTACACTTTGTCTATCTGGTTCTCACCAAAATGAATGAGAATATCTGATTAGCCTACATTGTTTGCATTGCATGGTAGGGAGTTATTCTTTTTAACCCCTCTAATCTTTGTTTCTACAGGCCTGTCATCTTTACTTCAGAGTGTTACTGGGAACCCAGTTCCAGCCAGTGAAGCTGCCTCACAGAGCACTTCAGCCTCCCCTGCCAACACCACAGTCTCTACCATAAAGGGAAGAAATCTGCCCTCCAATGCCCAACCTTTTATTTCCAAAAGCTTCAACTATTCTCCTAACTCATCCACTTCTGAAGTCTCTTCAACCTCAGCCAGCAAGGCCTCAATTGGGCAAAGCCCAGGGCTCCCAAGCACTACTTTTAAACTACCGTCCAACTCTTTGGGGTTTACAGCTACCCACAATACTAGCCCTGCTGCCCCACCTACTGAAGTTACCATGTGCCAATCTTCAGAGGTCTCCAAGCCAAAGCTGGAGTCAGAGTCCACCTCCCCAAGCCTGGAAATGAAGATCCACAACTTCTTAAAAGGTAATCCTGGTTTCAGTGGCTTAAACTTAAACATCCCAATCCTGAGCAGTTTGGGGTCCAGCGCCCCATCAGAGAGTCATCCCTCAGACTTCCAGCGTGGCCCTACTAGCACCTCAATCGACAACATTGATGGAACCCCAGTACGGGATGAACGGAGTGGGACACCCACCCAGGATGAGATGATGGACAAGCCCACATCCAGCAGCGTAGATACTATGTCCCTGCTTTCTAAGATCATTAGCCCTGGTTCCTCAACACCCAGCAGTACAAGATCACCACCCCCTGGGAGAGATGAAAGCTACCCCCGAGAGCTCTCCAATTCTGTATCTACATATCGACCCTTTGGTCTGGGCAGTGAATCTCCCTATAAGCAGCCTCCTGATGGAATGGAGAGACCATCTTCCCTGATGGACTCTTCACAGGAAAAGTTCTACCCAGATACTTCTTTCCAAGAAGATGAGGATTACAGAGATTTTGAGTATTCAGGGCCTCCACCCTCTGCCATGATGAACCTAGAGAAGAAACCAGCCAAATCTATCCTGAAATCAAGCAAGCTGTCTGATACCACCGAGTACCAGCCAATTCTGTCCAGTTATAGCCACAGAGCCCAAGAATTTGGGGTAAAGTCTGCCTTCCCTCCATCTGTAAGGGCCCTCCTGGACTCTAGTGAGAACTGTGACCGTCTGTCATCTTCCCCTGGTCTATTCGGTGCCTTCAGCGTAAGAGGGAATGAACCTGGGTCTGACCGGTCACCATCACCGAGTAAGAATGATTCATTTTTCACCCCTGACTCCAACCACAATAGCTTGTCTCAATCTACCACTGGGCATCTCAGTTTGCCACAGAAGCAGTACCCAGACTCTCCTCACCCAGTCCCACATCGTTCCCTTTTCTCTCCGCAGAACACCCTTGCCGCTCCCACGGGTCACCCACCCACATCAGGCGTGGAGAAAGTCCTGGCCTCCACCATTTCCACCACGTCGACGATTGAATTTAAGAATATGCTTAAAAACGCCTCACGTAAGCCCTCAGATGATAAGCATTTTGGCCAGGCCCCCAGCAAGGGCACTCCAGGTGATGGTGTCAGTCTCCCAAACCTCACCCAGCCCACCTTGACCACCACTGATCAGCAGCAACAAGAAGAGCACTACCGCATAGAAACGCGCGTCTCCTCCTCCTGCTTAGACTTGCCTGATAGCACAGAAGAAAAGGGGGCCCCTATAGAAACCTTGGGTTATCACAATGCATCCAATAGGAGGATGTCAGGGGAGCCAATCCAGACCGTAGAGTCCATCCGAGTTCCTGGGAAGGGAAATAGAGGACATGGGCGTGAGGCTTCAAGGGTGGGTTGGTTTGATCTGAGCACATCAGGTAGCTCTTTTGACAATGGCCCTTCAAGTGCCTCTGAGTTGGCATCCCTTGGGGGTGGGAGCAGCGGAGGCCTCACTGGCTTTAAAACAGCACCATACAAGGAACGGGCACCCCAATTTCAGGAGAGTGTCGGCAGCTTTCGTTCCAACAGTTTCAATTCAACATTTGAGCATCATCTTCCCCCATCCCCCTTGGAACATGGGACACCCTTCCAGAGAGAGCCAGTGGGGCCATCATCTGCCCCACCTGTCCCTCCTAAGGATCATGGTGGTATCTTCTCTCGAGATGCACCCACTCATCTACCCTCTGTGGATCTTTCGAACCCCTTCACAAAGGAGGCAGCCCTGGCCCATGCTGCCCCACCCCCTCCTCCCGGAGAGCACAGTGGAATTCCTTTCCCTACCCCACCTCCTCCTCCCCCTCCTGGGGAACATAGCAGCAGTGGTGGGAGTGGTGTCCCCTTTTCTACTCCACCCCCTCCTCCACCCCCTGTTGACCACTCTGGAGTTGTACCCTTCCCAACCCCACCACTGGCAGAGCACGGAGTGGCAGGGGCTGTGGCAGTATTTCCCAAGGACCACAGTTCCCTCCTTCAAGGGACCCTGGCTGAGCATTTTGGGGTACTCCCAGGACCCAGGGACCACGGGGGCCCCACCCAACGGGACCTCAACGGCCCTGGCCTTAGCCGTGTACGAGAGAGCCTGACCCTACCCTCCCATTCTCTGGAACACCTGGGCCCACCCCATGGAGGAGGAGGTGGGGGAGGCAGCAACAGCAGCGGTGGGCCCCCCTTGGGTCCCTCACACAGAGACACCATCAGCCGGAGTGGTATGATCTTACGGAGTCCCCGGCCAGACTTTCGGCCTAGGGAACCTTTTCTCAGCAGAGACCCGTTTCACAGTTTAAAGAGACCCAGGCCACCTTTTGCTAGGGGCCCTCCGTTCTTTGCACCAAAACGCCCATTCTTCCCTCCCAGGTACTGATGGAAACCAAGGGAAAGGCATTTTGAACAGTCTAGAGAACATTGGAAGTAGGAGTTTGGTTTATTGTTGTTGTTTTTATTTGTTTTCTCTTTCTCGATTTTTTTTTTTATTATAACAAAGGGCCTCTCTTCCAAAGTAAGAAATCACATATGCTTACGTTTTACTATTCAATTCAATCCTCCCTCCCATTGCACTTATCTACCTTCCCCAAGTTGTTTGTATTAAAAAAGAAAAAAAAAAAAGTAAAGAAACACAACCAAAGCCACTTCATTTGGCTGGGGGGTTGGGGAGTGGGGAGGAAAACAATCTTTATTTTACCCCATCTATTGAAGAGTATTATTACATTTGAAATAAAACTTCCATCAGTACAGATAACCACATGTGCAATGTTGGGATGTTATTTTGGGCTTGGCTTATCGAGTAGTCAATGGAAGGATTCCTGTTCCCTCTCTTTGCAGCTTAGAATGTGCTGTAGCCAGCTCGGCTCCCTTCCCTGTGTATCTGTGTCCTGCTAACAGCCAAGAGATGTTGCAAGGGAGGAAATGTGGGAGATCTTGAACCTGTCAAGTTTATTTGTTTTGTTTCTAAAGGCATGATGAAGTTGAGTTCTTTACCCTTCTCCTAAAATCTTTTTTTAATCAGCCTCAAGGTTAAAATAAGGAGTGACTACAGTATATAAAATTAGGAAAGGAAGCATTAATGGTGTGACGTGACCTGCCTGGTTTTTGTAAACAAGATAATAGGAAATGTTTTCAAGGTAGTTTCACATGTCTTGCACCAAGCTCATGCCTCTTGCTTTTCTTTTTTGACTTTCTTTATCTCCCTCAGTTTTTCTTCTGCTGTGGCCAGAAAGACAGTCACTACAGTTGACTATTGATACAAAGGTGCAACAGAAATATTATCCTTGCATTTTTAAATATAAGAAGTAGACATTAATTTTACCACGGTGCTTCCCTAATGTAAGTGATTATTTATTGGTGGTTTTCAAAAAGGTTAACTATTAGAGAAATATTTGTCTTTATCTTCCTTTTCCCCTTGCTTCAGTTGTGTTATTCACCCCTATTCTTGATATTTTAAAGGAGAAGACTCAGTAGCATTTTCCTTTATATTATACACACGTGTCTATCCCATTTCAAGGCTCAAGTCTTACCCCCACCTCTCGCTCCCAATAGGAAATAAAGACCATTTCTGCCCTTAGTTGTTTTACATGCGAGATAAGTGCTTTCCTTCTCCCTGGACTGAAAGATTTGTTTGTATTTCTACATCTAGTACTTGGGAAATAGACAATCATCGTACTTTGAGTGTTTATATCTTTATATCTAGGGACACTGAAAAGTAAATGTTGCTTTACTCCAATTTTTTTTTTTTATTTAGTATCTTACCCCAAGGCATACACACTGATCATCTCCAGTTAGATGAGTAAAACAGTATGTGTTTAGTTTTTCAGAGAATTCTAGCAAGTTTCATATTTTCTTCCAAGTTAGTATAGAACTAACGATAGGAAGTATGGGGTTGCTTTTTCCTCCAGTGGAATATTACAGATGGGGGAGGGTGGGCAATGTAGTGACAGAAAATGATTCTCAGAATGAACTTACTTTTCAGAGAAAGAGCAGCATAAACCAGATGCACATCATGATTTGGGAGTTTTTGTGTAATTTATTCTATTATTTATTTGGGCTCGCCATGTGTTCTGGGGTTAGGATGCTGCAGGTCATTCATCTTCCTAATGCCTGTCTGGTCTTAAAGCCAGCTGTTCTTTCTTTCCTCGACCCTCTCTGCCCTGTAGCTCTCCCCACAAAAATGCATGATACCACGATCTTATGTGTAGGATGGGGTATGTAGTGTAGCAAAGAAAAGAAAGTATAGTTATATTGAGTCCTAAGACATTTGTTAGGGAAAAGCATAAGAGAAAATGGGGTGGGGGTGGGGAAATTATATTTTACTTTCAAAATTGAAATAGGGTTTTTTTTTTTCTCAGAAATTAAATGGGATGTTTTTCATTCTAGAATAAAAGAATGTGAATTCTCTCTGCTGCTCTCGTTTAAGCTAAAAGTAGTGTTTACTTGAAAAGGCTCTCTCACCATTTAATTCTATCAGAAAATGTGGGGATGTCAGGCAAGTGGCTTCCTGAACGTTGGGGCAGGATAATTGTCCTCAAAAGTTCAATGATGGTTAATACATGAAAGGAAGACTGTTGTACAGTTTCAAAGATGAGCTTTTAAGGAGTTGGGTTTTTGTGGGGTACTTTTTTGTTTTTTAAGCCACAAAATCCTCAATATGTTTGTTTTAGGATGGAAGTGAGGATTTGTATGAGACTGTCAGCTATTAATTTTAAGGAAATCTTAAAATTTACATTTACATCAGTTAATGAAGATGACAATGTGTATATATGTGATATAGTGAAACAAAAAAGACAGTTCTGGTATTCATAACATGAAAGAAAGGGGTTTTATTCTTTCTGTGTCTGTGATTTAAAACTCTGTGACCATGCTCTGACTTTTGTATTTCAACCTGAGTTCAAACAAATAAACAAGATATTTTTTAAAGAAAGCATAACATAGTGTGTCTTGGCAAGGACATGATTCATATGGCAGCAGAATGTGAGAAGTTGTAAGGTCCTTGGTACTCACTGTAAAATCACAGACAGAGAATTGGTAGGGGTTGTGAATACACTAGTACCACTTAAAGTTCAGTGATACAGTATCAGAAATAGGGTCCTTAAGTATTTTGAAAGAGTTTACTCTTCAGTCAGCTTAGATGAGAGCTCTCTCCCTGCTCCCCTCTTCCCTCTCAAAAGTTGAGAGTAAACAGAATTTGGTTTGATTCCAGGGAGGGGAAAATGAGCAGAGAATAGGACTTTTATACTTTCCAATACCAGGAATAAAATGTTTGTGATATATATGGGGTACAGCAAACCTATCTAGATAATGTGAATACGATAAACTTCCTAATTGCAGGATATTCACTCTCAATCCTGAAGTTACCGGTTCCTGCCGAATTGAGCTTCAGCTGTTACTGTTTTGAAGCCGCTGTAAATTACTGCTTTCCCCAGATCCCCCACTATTTTTTTAAATGGGCGGGGGCGCCTGTTCAGATTTAAAATAGATATGTTGGATTGATATTCTCACGTGTTCAGTGTGAAAACAAAACAAGTACATGCTTTAGAAGCAACAACAATGAAATCCTTTTGAAATGTGTATTGATATCATTTAATAAAATAACTAGTTCGAAAGGTTTGACATTTTTCTTTGAGATGGGCTTGGACCAAGGGCCCCTGGCTTCCTGGTGAGTGCAAATAGGAGGGAACTTCTCAGGAGCTGAAACTGCTGCTTTGTGGAGTAGGCCTATGGTTGGAAAACCTAAGTTTTCTCCAGCAAAGACCCAACATGACTGTCCAGGGCCGAAGGTGAAACCAACTAGAGAATGCAGAAGGAAAAGCCTGGATATATCTCAGAAGATACGGTTGTATTGGCTTCTGGTCCAAGGGTATGTGGGTGGGAGTAGTGGTGTGGGTGGGAGTAGTGGTGTGGGTGGGAGTAGTGGTGTGGGTGGGAGTAGTGGTGTGTGTGCCCACACATTTCTCAGGCACATACGGAGATACCACAGACCACCCACTTCGTGACCACTTGCACTTTACTCTCTTCCAGACATTCCTTTTTTAAAAAAATCTTTGTCCCCAATATTTTGTTTTCCAGTTTAATAAAGTATGGCTTCCTTTGTTGTGTGGTTGACTTTTCCCCTGATGTTGATCTTTTCCAGATGTCCCCTTTGACTTCTGCACTTAACGTCACTGAAGGCAATCTGAGCCTCTAAGATCTTTATGGCCTTGTGGGTTTTGTGTTTGATCCTTTGTGTAATTGAATTTTGGAAAGGGACAATGGATGGGTTCTAGATGTTCAGGGAGTGGTTGGTGAAGTGGGATATACTGTATTAATAATTTTTTGTGCATGTCTTCAAAAGACTGCAACTGTGAGCCAAGAAGCATTTTTAAAGCAAGCGTAGAATTGTGGATTTGGGGTGGTGGTGGGGATCCTTCTGGCCAATTCTTTGCCCACATCTGTCCTTCTTACTGCATATTGGCAATCTGTCGTGCAGAAGCCACACTTAACCCTTCTGTCTTACCCCATCCCTTGTTCATAACCCAATGAGGCTGGGTTGGAATGCTGGCTTTAAGGGGTAAAGAGGAATAGTCACTGCATCTTCTGGGCCAGGCCTGGGTCACTGGCAGGGTAGAAGGCTCTAAATAGCAGCTTTGCTTACGTGAAGGTACGTGCATGTATCACTAGACACTTAACTAGCAGTGGCCTGGGAACACACCCAGCATGTAGGGTGTACGACTGTACTGGAATCTGGCTCACCCTTTTTTCCTTGTCTCTTGGGACCTTGACTTGCCCACCTGATTACCCCTAAAGAAGCAACAGCTTTGAGACTTCCTCATTAGGTTTTCTGGGCACGTTATTCATAATTTCCTCTGCCTACTTTTTTTTTATGTAAGCCAATCTTGTATAGCAGGGATGAGTTATGTATGTAGACATAGCAATGCAAACACCATCAGAGTGGGTTTTGGAGTATTGGGGCGTTTCTCATACTTGTTTATGAGTAACTGTATGGACAAGTCCGGTCAGCTGCTGTTCACAATTGCTGAGTAATAATTCATTGAGACTGCATAGGCAAGGCTATGAGAGGGTCATCGGTAAGAGAGATATTGGCCCTTAAGTAAATATCCTATTCTATCTTCCCCGTGTGGAAGGAAATAGAAGCACTCTAAAGCAAAGAAGCAAGTGCAGTGTAAAACAGTATCAGTTACTTTTGACTAATTGCTGGGGAAAGAAAGGAGAAGCCTTTGCTTAGTTACAAGTTTGAGGGGAAGAAGATAAGAAGGCCAACATCTATGTAAAAGTTGATAATTGCAGTTACAGTCAACCCTCCTCGGTATCCATGAGGGATAGTAGGTTCCAGGACCCCCATGGATACCAAAATCCACAGATAAAAGCTTAAGTCCCTTACATACAATGGCATAGTATTTGCATATAACCTACACACATCGTCCAGTAAATTTTAAATCATCTCTAGATTACTAATACCTAATACGATGTAAGTGCTATGTACATAGTTGTATACAGTATCGGTTTTGAAATTTGTGTTACTTTTTAATTATTTTTATTACCTTTTCCCCGAATACTTTTGTTCTGTGGTTGGTTGAATCCACAGATGCAGAATCCCCAGACAGAGCCAACCGTATATTTTCTTTTTTAAATTTTATGTTTTTCTATCCTTTGTTCACACCTAGGGAAGAATCAAAAATTGAGAATACAGATATGGGTGGAGGGGCTAGTGAGTTCTTCAATGCCAAGTGAGGAAACACAAATACAGGCCGGGCATGCTGGCTCACGTTTGTAATCACAGCACTTAGGGAGGCTGAGGCGGGCAGATCACTTGAGATAGGAGTTCAAGACCAACCTGGACAATATGACAAAGCCTTGTCTACTAAAAATACAAAAATTAGAGCTAGGCGCCGTGACTCACGCTTGTAATCCCAGCACTTTGGGAGGCCGAGGCGGGTGGATCACGAGGTCAGGAGTTCGAGACCAGCCTGGCCAATATGGTGAAACCCCATCTCTACTAAATATACAAAAATTAGCTGGGCATGGTGGTGCGTGCCTGTAATCCCAGCTACTCAGAAGACTGAGGCAGAAGAATTGCTTAAACGTGGGAGGCGGAGGTTGCAGTGAGCCATGATCGCACCACTGCATTCCAGCCTGGGTGACAGAGCAAGACTGTCTCCGGGGAGGGGGGCGGGAAATTAGCCGGGTGTGGTGGCATGCACCTGTGATCCCAGCTACTTGGGAGGCTGAGAAAGGAGAATCACTTGAACCCGGGAAGCAGAGGTTGCAGTGAGCCAAGATCGTGCCACTGCATTCCAGCCTGGGTGACAGAGCGAGACTCAGTCTCAAAAGGAAAACACAAATGCAGGTTGCAGGTTTTTATGTTTGACTTGGCTAAACCAGTCTACCCTGGACATGTTCAGGGTCATGGTAAATTGGATTGTTCCAGCAATGTTCCTTCCTCATCCCCATTGTGCCCCCTTATTTTTGAGAATTACTCAAATCCTTTGCCACATGATTTGTGGGAGATGAGAGAAAAGGACTTGAAACTTGCTACATTTTTCTTTGGGTGTTTCAGTTGGAATGGTAGAAAGGAGACGGACAACATCCCTCTCCTCTGTTTCTCCCTCCTCCCTGGCTAACAGTCCTTTGCACCTACAAGAGACAACACTTAAAATAGTCATTGCCAAGGGCAAAAGTGATTAGGAAATGATTTGAAATCTTGATTACTTAGAAGTGGGCCTCAGTTGTATGCAGGTTGAGCATGCCAAATCCAAAGTCCAAAATCTGACACCAACATGACACTCAAAGGAAATGCTCATTGGAGGATTTCAGATTTTTACATTAGGGATGCTCAACCAGTAACTATAATGCAAATATTCCAAAATCTGAAAAGATTCAGACACTTCTGGTCTCAAATATTTCAAATAAGGATACTCAACCTGTATTTCCTTCTACAGATGTTATCTAGGACCTTCTTTTAGAGTACTTTGTCCTTCCCTTTGTTTTTTACTTTAGCATGGAACCTAAATGGACACATCCCTACCTAGACTGGCTCCTGTGTTTGGCAGATCTCCTCTTTTGCCCTGACAAATCAGTTGTGTAAGAGCTGGGGTGGGAGTGTCTGCTTGTTTTTCTATAGCCCTAAGAGATGTTCTGGGAAGGGAAATCTTAGTAGAGATTTTAGGTGAGCCCAAAGTTTTGTTTTCAAAGTCAAAGTTCAATTTATCCATGCTCTTGACAGAAAGCTTTCACCTCTTTGCTCATTGAGCAAATGTGGCTGAACATTCTCTCCCATTGTGGCTTTTTTTTAAATAGAGACAGGATCATGCTATGTTGCCCAGGTTGGTCTCAAACTCCTGGGCTCAAGCAGTCCTCCTGCCTCAGCCTCCCAAAATCCTGGGATTACAGACATGAGGCACCGTTCCTGGCCACATTGTGGCATTTTATTTTATTGATTTTATTTTCATTTATTTTATTTTACTTTATTTTTTGAGACGGAGTACCACCCTTTTTTGCCCAGGCTGGAGTGCAATGGCGAAATCTCGGCTCACTGCAACCTCTGCCTCCCAGGTTCAAACAATTCTTCTGCCTCAGTCTCCCAAGTAGCTGGGATTATAGGCATGTGCCACCACGCCTGGCTAATTTTTTTTTTTTTTTTTGTATTTAGTAGAGACAGGGTTTCACCATGTTGGTCACGCTGGTCTCAAACTCCTGACCTCAGGTGATCCACCCACCTCGGCCTCCCAAACTACGGGGATTACAGGCATGAGCCATTGCGCCTGGCCTGATTTTATTTTATTTTTTTATGTATGTATGTATGTATGTATGTATGTATGTATGTATTTATTTATTTATTTTGAGATGGAGTTTTGCTCTTGTCGCCCAGGCTGGAGTGCAATGGCGCGATCTCGGCTCACTGCAACCTCCACTTCCTGGTTCAAGCAATTCTGCCTCAGCCTCCCCCGTAGCTGGGATTACAGGCGCCCGCCACCACACCCGGCTAATTTTTGCATTTTTAGTAGAGACGGAGTTTCGCCATGTTGGCCAGGCTAGCCTCAAACTCCTGGCCTCGGTGATCTGCCCGCCTTGGCTTCCCAAAGTGCTGGGATTACAGGCATGAGCCACCAGGGCCAGCCTTTTTATTTTTTAGAGACGGGGGTCTCACTCTGTTGTACATGCTGGAGTGCAGTGTCACAATCATAGCTCACTGTCACCCAACTCCTGGGCTGCAGCAACTCTCACCTCAGCCTTCTGAGTGGCTGGGACTACAGGCATGCACCACCACGCCCAGCTAATTTTTTTACTTCTTTGAGGATCATTTTCCTGTTTTAAAGGGAGTATACTTGACATAGTTGTTTTAGGAATTAAGTGAATAGTGAAGGCATAGCACTGGGTGTTCAGTAGTATTCTAGCGTGGAGGGGCAACAACCCAAGTTTTTGTTTTTGTTTTTGTTTTTTTGTTTGAGACGGAGTCTCGCTCTGTCGCCCAGGCTGGAGTGCAGTGGCGCGATCTCGGCTCACTGCAAGCTCCGCCTCCCGGGTTTACGCCATTCTCCTGCCTCAGCCTCCCGAGTAGCTGGGACTACAGGTGCCCGCCACCTCGCCCGGCTAGTTTTTTGTATTTTTTAGTAGAGACGGGGTTTCACTGTGTTAGCTAGGATGGTCTCGATCTCCTGACCTGGTGACCCGCCCGTCTCGGCCTCCCAAAGTGCTGGGATTACAGGCTTGAGCCACCGCGCCCGGCCAACAACCCAAGTTTTAAGAATAGATGTTTCAAGCCAGGCGTGGTGGCTCACACCTGTAATCCCAGCACTTTGGGAGGCCGAGGTGGGTGGATCACCTGAGGTCAGGAGTTCAAGACCAGGCTGGCCAACATGGTGAAACCCCATCTCTACTAAAAATACAAAAAATCAGCCAGGTATGGTGGCAGGCACCTGTAATCCCAGCTACTCGGGAGGCTGAGGCAGGAGAATCGCTTGAACCTGGGAGTCGGAGGTTGCAGTGAGCCAAGATCGTGCCATTGCACTCCAGCCTGGGCAACAAGAGTGAAACTCCGTCTCAAAAAACAAAACACAGGCTGGGTGCAGTGGTTCATGCCTGTAACCCCAGCACTTTGGGAGGCCGAGGTGGTCAGATCACGAGGTAAGGAGTTTGAGACCACCCTGACATGGTGAAACCCTGTCTCTACTAAAAATACAAAAATTAACTGAGCGTGGTGGCGGGCACCTATAATCCCAACTACTCAGCAGGCTGAGGCAGGAGAATCACTTGAACCTGGGAGGCAGAAGTTGCAGTGAGCCAAGATAGCGCCATTGCACTCAAGCCTTGGTGACAGAGCAAGACTCTGATTCAAAAAAAAAGTTAGCTGGGTGTGGTGGCATGCACCTGTAATCCAGCTACTGGGGAGGCTGAGACAGGAGGATCACTTGATCCCAGGAGGAGGAGGTTGCAGTGAGCCGAGATCATGCCACTGCACTCCAGCCTGGGCAACAGAGCAAGACTCCACCTCAAGAAAAAAAAAAAAAAAAGAATAGCTGTTTCCTAGGCTGACTAATGGATTAAAATTTCCCAATACTAAGGCATATGCTAGTCACGAGTCCGAAGTGGTAGAAGAACCAGTAACTCATGAATTGGCCTTAGCTTGCTCTTGCACTTGCTTACTTGCTTGCTTGCTTCTTACAGAGGGCGGATGGAATAACTCAGCATTCCTTCCTTCCTCCACTGCAACACAAGTTACATAGGTGATGATGTGGTAGTTGATTGATCGGCATCCCCTCAGCACCCAGCTCACTGCATTGCACACAGTAAGCAGTCAGTAAATGATGGATGAGTATAAGGAGTTACCGTCTCAGGGTAGCCTGGTTATTTTACCATCCCTTTACTATTCTAACAAAAGAGGACAAGGTAGAATGATTAAAGGGACGATGTCAGTGTCTGTTTCCTTTGGAGCATCAACTCAATACTGTGATTGGTACACAGTTGATTCAATACTTTTTGAGCACCTACCATTTTGTTGCCTGTAATACACCTTCCCTTTTGGTGCAGAGGCATGAGAAGAATTCTGCCTGTTGACACCCTTTCTGAATGCCATTTTAAAATTCTTAACTACCTTCTCCCAACCACACACACACAAGTTATCTTCCTTTCCCACACTCTTGTCTCTTTCTCTTTGTATTTCAGGGTGTCTAACATATCAGAAGATGGACCCAAGATCCATAGAGGTGCTTGTGACTCAGATCAACTGCCCTCCCCAGGAAACCTGGTCTCTCTGGAAACCTTGATTAAACTGCTTTTTCTGACACCTCTTCCTCTACAACCCTTGATTGTATCACCACTGAAACTTCAGAACCAACTCTAACCATCCTCACCTCCAGGACTAATGGGAATTACTGACAGCCTGAT
This sequence comes from Papio anubis, assembly GCF_008728515.1. Lineage (NCBI taxonomy): Eukaryota > Metazoa > Chordata > Mammalia > Primates > Cercopithecidae > Papio > Papio anubis. The sequence continues at coordinate 120,970,688 of NC_044976.1, forward strand.
GGCTACCCCCAAGTCAGTTTCCCTGCATACTTTACTACAAATCTGACCGTGTTCCCATATTTACTGAGTAAACTTGATGAAATTTACCTAGTCCTGTGTCCTAGATGTATCAGGGAGAGGGAAGGGAAAGAATAAAGGGAGTTGACAGCTGGGATAGGAATTAGAGGCAAAGGGCTTATGTAGGGAGCAGAGAGCTAAAATTCTAGTCAAGCACCTCTTTCTGAGGTGATGGGGGAGTACACTGCGAGTGAATTCTACTAGAGAAAGCACAGTGTGGTAAAAGAGAACCAGGCTTGGATTCAGAAATCACCATCAGCACTTGCTGTTTGACCTTAAATTCCTCATCTGTAAGATTAAAAGGTCTCCGCCGGGGGTGGTGGCTCACGCCTATAATCCCAGCACTTTGGGAGGCTGAGGCAGGTGGATCACCTGATGTCGGGAATTCGAGACCAGCCTGATCAACATGGAGAAACCCTGTCTCTACTAAAATACAAAATTAGCTGGGCCTGGGGTGGCACATGTCTGTAATCCCAGCTACTCGGGAAGCTGAGGCAGGAGAATCGCTTGAACCTGGGAGCCAGAGGTTGCGGTTAGCCGAGATTGCGCCATTGCACTCCAGCCTGGGCAACAAGAGCGAAGCTCCGTCTCAAAAAAAAAAAAAAAAAGAAAGAAAGAAAGAAAAAAGATTAAAAGGTCTGTAAAGTCCCTATTAAGCACCACGAGTGTAAAGGGACTCAAACTGACCTCTGCAGATTCTTGGTTCCAGCTTTTTGGGGTTTTTGTTTTTGTTTTTGTTTTTTTAGATGAAGTCTCCCTCTTGTCCCCCATGCTGGAGTGCATGGCGCGATCTCAGTTCACTGCAACCTCCACCTCCCGGGTTCAAGCGATTGTTCTGCCTCAGCCTCCCTAGTGGCTGGGATTACAGGCACCCGCCACCATGCCCGGCTAATTTTTGTATTTTTAGTAGAGACGGGGTTTCACCATGTTGGCCAGGCTGATCTAGAACTGCTGACCTCAGGTGATCCACCCGCCTCGGCCTCCCAAAGTGCTGGGATCACAGCGTGAGCCACCGCGCGGCCATCTTTGCTCCAGCTTTAAAGTGGTACATTTACCTGTAGTCCCAGCTACTCCCTAGGCTGAGGTGGTCAGCTGAGCCCAGGAGGTTGAGACTGCAGTGAGCCATGATTGTACCCCTGCATTCCAGCCTGGGCAACGGTGAGACCTTGTCTCAAAAATAAAAAATAAAACTGTTACACTCATTTATCATAATAGCTTCTTGTTGCTTTTGCCCGTTACCAAAAACCACGGGCCACACTAGACGATTTACACAAAATTTAACTCAACAATTGGGAGTAACGCTATTCTCATTTTATAGTTGAGAAAATTGAGGCTTAGAGAAATTAAGTAGGTCGGGCAAGGTGGCTCACGCCTGTAATTCCACAACTTTGGGAGGCCGGGAGTGGGTGGCGAAGGGCGGGGGTTGCTTGAGCCCAGGAGTTCGAGACTACCCTGGCCAACGTAGTGAGACCCCCCCCACCCCCATCCCCGGTCTCTATTAAATAAATATGAGAAGTTAAATAATCTTCCCAAAATTACATAGTTAATGGCAGATCCAGAATTTACACAAGGTCTGATTCCCCAGTCTATGCTCTTAAGTTTTGTTACTTGCTGTAAGGACCATGCGAAATAAAATGTATAGTTAAAGGGAACTTACTAACCGCCATTTCCTGTCTGTTTTTCTCCCACTCTCGCCCTCAAAAGTTCACCTACCCTTGTCCTCAAAGCCACAGGACGCATAATTGCTATTTTTGGGTTTCAGCTGAAACGCCACGGGTCTGGGGGGGGATAGCGAGGGTGTGTTACACTTTCGGTCTTCCGGTCAGCCGGAACCACTCACACCGCTGCTTGTGCTGTGTGGGGTGTACCTCTTCGGAGTTCCTGGAGGTGGTGCCAGACTAGAGTGGCAGCTGTAGTAACCAATAGACACGGACTTTGTTGGACCAGAAACCAATGAAGAATTATGTGTAGGAGAAGCGGCGATAATCTGAGGATGTAGGCACGGGTGTGAAGGAACATGGGACTGTATCAGAGGTGGCGGCGGCTCCGGCTCCAAGGTTTACAGGCTTGCAGGCTACACACGGTGCGTGAGGCACCCCCAAAGTTCCGATCCTCATCAGACCCAGCCCAGCCGAAGTCCCCAGATTTTTATGTTAACCCAGCCTCATGCCACTCCTCCTCTCCCTGGTCCTCCGAGTCCCCAGAAAAGGTCTCATATCTAAACTCGTTATCTAATTCTGGAGTTAGCGGTCTGGGGAGCGCAGAGCTTGAAGGGCCCCCAGCGTAGGGTCCTGTATCACCCAGTCCCCTTAAAGAGTAGGAATTCGGACGAAGTCCACTTTACCATCCCAAAGTGCCATCATCCCCAATTCTAAGAAAGAATGATGGGACGTGTGTTACCTGCTAATATATCTTTCCCTCCAGGCAGTTGTGTCGACCCCTCCACGCTGGTTGGCAGAGCGGCTTGGCCTTTTTGAGGAGCTGTGGTCTGCTCAGGTAAAGAGATTAGCAAGCATAGCACAGAAGGAACCCCGGACTATTAAGATATCACTTCCTGGAGGCCAGAAAATTGATGCTGTGGCATGGAACACAACCCCCTACCAACTAGCCCGGCAGATCAGGTAACAGGCCCATCCTGTAACTACCAGGATCCTTTTACTTTCCTTCTGCCCTTTTACTTTCTCTTCACCTGAGCAGGGGAAGAAAACTTGGTCTGCTTGTTTCTATTCCATGCCCATCAAGATAACCTTTCTCAAAGATTTTGTTTTTGTTTTTTGTTGTTGTTTTATAGAGACGGGGTCTCTCCTATGGGGAAAAGAAAGACAGATCAGCCTGTTACTGTGTCTATATAGGAAGAAGTAGACATAAGAGACTCCATTTGGTTCTGTATTTGAGATGCTGTTAATCTGTGACCCTACCCCCAACCTTGTCCTTGCAAGAGACATGTGCTGTGGTGACTCAAGGTTTAATGGATTTTGGGCTGCGCAGGATGTGTCTTTGTTAAACAAGTGCCTGAAGGCAGCTTGCTGGTTAAAAATCCTGCCCGTCCCTGGGCAATGGAACATCTCGGTGTGACACCCGATTGTACACTCTGTTTACTGAGATAGGAGAAAACCACCTTACGGCATAAGGTGGGACTTGCTGGCGGGACTTGCTGGAGCAATGCTGCTAAAAGGTTTATGGAGATGTTTGCATATGCATATCAAGGCACAGCATTTTCCTTTGAACTTACTCATGTCACAGAGATCTTTATCCATATGTCTTACTGCTAATTTTCTCCCTAAAATGATCCTACTGTCCTGCCACTCCCTTATCTTTAAGATGGTAAAGATAATTATCAATAAATACTAAGGGAACTCAGAGACCAGTGCAGGCGTGGGTCCTCTGTAAGCTGAGTGCCGGTCCCCTGGGCCCACCTTTTCTTTTTCTATACTTTGTCTCTGTGTCTCATTTCTTTTCTCAAGTCTCACCTTCCACCTAACGAGAAACGCCCACTGGTGTGGAGGGGCAGGCCACCCCTTCACTCTCCATGTTACCCAGGCTAGTCTTGAACTCCGGGGCGCAAGCAGTCCTTCCATCTCAGCCTTCCAAAATGCTGGGATTACAGGCATGACCCACCAAACCCGGCCTGAGATTTGTTTTATCTGTATTAGTTTCTGCATCAAGAGTCTCTGTCCTTTCATTGGGGAAAGAAATGAAAGCTTCTGTTGCTCTGGTAACTCATTTCACCTTTGCAAGTTTACAGTTGCTGAGAGATGAGCAACTTTCTCCCCACTGTGGATTGTAACCCTATCTTTTTTAAATCATTAATTTACTTTTTAATAATTGATACATAATAATTGAACATATGAACGGGGTATATGTGATGTTTTGATACATGCATACAATATGTAATGATCAAATCAGGGTGTTCAGGATATCTGTTACCCAAAACGTTTATCAGTTCTTTGTATTGGGACCATTTCAAATCTTCTAGCTATTTTGAAACATACAACAAATTATTATTATTTTTTTTTTTGAGACAGAGTCTCGCTCTGTCGCCCAGGCGGGAGTGCAGTGGCCGGATCTCAGCTCACTGCAAGCTCCGCCTCCCGGGTTTCCGCCATTCTCCTGCCTCAGCCTCCCGAGTAGCTGGGACTACAGGCGCCCGCCACCTCGCCCGGCTAGTTTTTTGTATTTTTTAGTAGAGACGGGGTTTCACCGTGCTAGCCAGGATGGTCTCGATCTCCTGACCTCGTGATCCGCCCGTCTCGGCCTCCCAAAGTGCTGGGATTACAGGCTTGAGCCACCGCGCCCGGCCACAACAAATTATTATTAACTGTATTCACCCTACTCTGCTGTGGAACATGAGAGCATATTCCTTCTGTCTAACTCTATTTTTGTACCCATTAGCTAACCTCTTCATCTTCCCTCCCCCATCCTTCCCAGCCTCTGGTAACTATCACTCTATTCTCTACCACTGTGAGATCAACTTTTTAAACTCCCATATAGGAATCAGAACATGTGGTATTTTCCTTTTTGTGCCTTGTAACCCTGTCTTTTTCTTCATTCCCACCTCCTGCTGCTGAAGTTCAACACTGGCAGATACTGCAGTGGCTGCTCAAGTGAACGGAGAACCTTATGATCTGGAGCGGCCCTTGGAGACAGATTCTGACCTCAGATTTCTGACATTCGATTCCCCAGAGGGGAAAGCAGTAAGTTTCTTTCTTATCAGGAATGCAGTGACTACTAAACCAAGAGATATTATAGCAGGAAATTCTAACATTTTATTCTTTTGCCTCAGTTTCTCCATTTGCAGTTGGGAAGAAGTCTATCACAGACTATCTTGACTGACTGTTTCTGGTTAGGAAACTTATGGTGAAAGTTTTTAACTTAGCTTCGATCTATTAAGCAAACATTTGTGCTAGTGAAAGGGAGAGAGATGATTTGTTGAAAAACAAAAGGATAAATATGTAAATTCAGCCTCCTCAACTTCTGAGCACGTACATTATAAGTCATCTGTAGTGTATATTCAATTCTCACATGGCTTATACAGCTGAGCACACAACCTGGTCACCTCCCCACCTTGTCTTCTTCATGTCAGCTCAGGTAACGCAGACCTCGCCTATTAGGATCCAGAAAAACAAGAGTTCTCCTGCCATCTATGTGTAAATAGTGACCAAATCCAAGAGGAATATTTGTATCGCACTAGATTCATGGGACAGAAACAGAGACCTAAGTAACCACTGTCTTAAGAACATAGCATATTCTGACCAAGCACCGTGGTTCACGCCTGTAATCCCAGCACTTTGGGAGGCCAGGCGGGTGGATCATCTGAGGTCAGTAGTTCAAGACCAGCCTGGCCAACATGGTGAACCCCCGTCTCTACTAAAAATATAAAAATTAGCTGGGTGTGGTGGTGAGCATTTGTCATCCCAGCTAATTGAGAGGCTGAGGCAGGAGAATTGCTTGAACCTGGGAGGCGGAGGTTGCAGTGAGCTGAGATCGCGTCATTGTACTCCAGCCTGGGCGACAGAGCAAGACTCCGTCTCAAAAAAAAAAAAAAAAAAAAATTATTCTGAAGGCCTAAAAGCTTACAGGAGCAGCAGAAGACTGACTGGCCTCCAGCTTCTATACTTTGCAACTGGAAAGCACCAAGGATTAAGGGGTGGGGCTGGAGCTTCTATACACTGAAAGAAGAAAAGATACTGGCCTTCTTTCTTTTCTATTCAGTCTTTTTTTTTTTTTTTTTTTCTTGAGATAGAGTCTCACTCTGTCACCCAGGGTGGAGTGCAGTGGCATGATCTCAGTTCACTGCAACATCCGCCTCCCGGGTTCGAGTGATTCTCCTGCCTCAGCCTTCTGAGTAGCTGGGATTACAGGCGCACGCCACTACACCTGGCTAGTTTTGTATGTTTTAGCAGAGACGATTTCACCATGTTGGCCAGACTGGTCTGGAACTCCTGACCTCAGATGATCCACCCGCCTCGACCTCCTGAAGTGTTGGGGTTACAGGCATGAGCCACTGCGCCCAGCCCTTTTTTTTTTAAGCTTGTTACTTTTTAGTAGATCTCCGAAATCTAGGATCCCATTTTGTGGTAGTTACTCCTAGAAGAAACATACCAGTTTTCCTATCAGCTTTTGTGAAGAAGAGCTAAGAGATCTAGAGGTTAGGGACAAGTTTATGAACTTGTGAACCCCTTTTTTGTCAACCCAGGTGTTCTGGCACTCCAGCACCCATGTCCTGGGGGCAGCAGCTGAACAATTCCTAGGTGCTGTTCTCTGCAGAGGTCCAAGTACAGAATATGGCTTTTACCATGATTTCTTCCTGGGAAACGGGAGGTGAGTAATGAAAGGAAGGAGGAGAATGATTCTGGGATGGTTTCTGAGGCTCTTTTCAGGGGCCTTGGGCTTGCTCCATTTGGAGGAGGAAGCTGGAGGAGGAGGGTTTCTCTAGGTCTCAACTATGACAGTACCTCCTTCTGTGCTAGTCCATGTCCTTCTTCTAACTCTGTTTGAAATTTACCTTGGCTGGTGCACGTGTAGTCCCAGCTACTTGGGAGGCTGAGGTGGAAGGATCACTTGAGCCTGGGAGGTTGAGGCTGTGGTGAGCCATGATCTTAACCACTGCACCCAGCTTGTGTGACAAAGCAAGACACTCTCTCAAAAAAAAAGAAAAAGAAGAAACAACTTACCTTGTTACTTGTTAGCTTTCATAAATTCAAGTTTTACTTAATCTCCCTCATTAGTATTGTTCTAACTTTGTCCATCCAGATTTCCTGCATTCAACTTTTAACTTCATGCATAGAGCTTTTTCTCCAGCTGTAATATCTGTTACCTGATTTCCTATTTATATTTTCTCTGAGTTTGTCTGTTTTTGCCTATAACTCTAGATTTATCCTGAAGGACAGGACCTTGCCCCCTAGCCAACAGGTTTGTCACCCAGGTGATTGATGTACCTCATAGAATGCAACCCAACCAATTCTCCTCTTTCCAGGACAGTCCGGGGCTCAGAGCTGCCTGTTTTGGAGCGGATTTGCCAGGAACTTACAGCTGCTGCTCAACCCTTCCGGAGGCTAGAGGCTTCACGGGATCAGCTTCGCCAGCTGTTCAAGGTGGGGTGGAGGGAAGAGGTGGCTCTTCCAGGACATCTTTGTGGGAATAAAGACTTTTCTTCAATCTCCCTTCTACCTTTTTCCAGGATAACCCCTTTAAGCTTCACTTGATTGAGGAGAGAGTGACAGGTCCAACAGCAACAGTATATGGGTAAGAGTTGTCAAGATTAAAGCAAATGGAGAGGTGGGGAAGCATTGAAGAAGGCCAGAAATGTGATAAGGGAAGAAAGAAGATAATTTATGTTGATCCAGAAAATAAACGGGAATGGGAATTGATTTTTTTTTTCTTTTTTTTTTTTGAGACGGAGTCTTGCTCTGTCTCCCAGGCTGGAGTGCGATAGCGCAATCTCGGTTCACTGCAACCTCCGCCTCCCGGGTTCAAGTGATTCTCCTGCCTTAGCCTCCAGAGTGGCTGGGATTATAGGCATGTGCCACCATGCCTGGCTAATTTTTTTTTTTTTTTTTTTTGGAGGGGACAGAGTCTCATTCTGTCACCCAGGCTGGAATGCAGTGGCACGATCTCGACTCACTGCATCCTCTGCCTCCCGGGTTCAAACAATTCTTCTGCCTCAGCCTCCTGAGTAACTGAAACCACAGGTGCGCACCACCATGCCTGGCTAATTTTTATATTTTTAGTAGAGACGGTGTTTCACCATATTGGCCTGGCTGATCTTGAACTCCTGACCTTGTGATCTGCCCGCCTTAGCCTCCCAAAGTGCTGGGATTATAGACATGAGCCACTGCGCCCTGCCGGAGAATTGATTTTTAGCTGCCATTGCCCTCTCAGTAGGACAGTTCCTTTCTCTTCACCTCTTTCTGTCAGCTAAAGACCATGAGAGGGAGAAAGCTAGAAGCTAAAGATTCTGAAAATCACTAACTGGCCTCTTCTTTCTCCCAGGTGTGGCACATTGGTTGACATTTGCCAGGGCCCCCACCTTCGGCATACTGGACAGATTGGAGGACTGAAGCTGCTATCGGTCAGTTGTGGAACAGAGTTAGGTTAAGATTCCTATTTTCATCCGGGCATGGTGGCTCACACCTGTAATCCTAGCACTTTAGGAGGCCAAGGCAGGTGGATCATGAGGTCAGGAGTTTGAGACCAGCCTGGCCAATATGGCGAAACCCCATCTCTACTGAAAATACAAAAATTAGCTGGGCGTGGTGGTGGGCACCTGTAGTCCTAGCTGCTCAGGAGGCTGAGACAGGAGAATCGCCTGAACCTGGGAGGTGGCGGTTGTAGTGAGCTGAGATTGCGCTACTGCACTCTAGCCTGGGCAACAGAGTGAGACTCCATCTCAAACAAAAAAAAACTTATTCCTGTTTTCACTGGGATGAGCAGGAGAATCTGAAGGTGATCCTTTCTGTCGGCCCTTTTTTTTAATTTTTTTTTTTTTTTGAGACTGAGTCTCTCTCTGTCGCCCAGGCTGGAGTGCAGTGGCATGATCTCGGCTCACTGGAAGCTCCACCTCCCAGATTCAAGCGATTCTCCTGCCTCAGCCTCCCGAGTAGCTGGGATAACAGGTGGGCACTACCACGCCCGGCTACTTTTTGTATTTTTAGTAGAGACAGGGTTTCACCATGTTGGCCAGGGTGATCTCAAGTGATCTTCTCTCCTCGGCCTCCCAAAGTGCTGGGATTACAGGCATGAGCCACTGCGCCTGGCCCTGTGAGCCCTTTCTTTACTCTCATAAGCTAAGCAGAGAATACAGGAGAAAGAAACTTTGTCCCCACATTCTAAAAACCCCAGTTTGATGGCACATACTGGACAGCCTACTAGGGCCCAGAAGCCAATTCAGATGCCCTAATATGACGTCATTATTAAGGGGGGTGGAGAAGGAGGGTATGAGCAAGCTGGATGGGTTATACAGGGAAGGGTCGTAGAGAGAGGGGGCGTGGTCCAGGAGGAAGATGAACACCATTTGACAGGCACAGGGAGAATACTTTTAGTGAAGGGCATGCTTTTTATGAGAATACTGTTCTGCATGGTGGCTCACAACTGTAATCCCAGCACTTTGGGAAGCCGAGGTGGGTGGACCACCTGAGGTCGGGAGTTCGAGACCAGCCTGACCAACATGGAGAAACCCTGTCTGTGCTAAAAATACAAAATTAACTGGGCGTGGTGGCACATGCCTGTAATCCCAGCTACTCGCAAGGCTGAGTCAGGAGAATCGCTTAAACCCAGGAGGTGGAGGTTGTGGTGATCCAAGATCATGCCATTGCACTCCAGCCTGGGCAACAAGAGCAAAACTCCATCTCAAAAAAAAAAAAAAAAAAAAAGAAAGGAAAATACTGTTCTGGACAAGATGAGTTATTAGATGGAATGGGATGAGTTGCAAGGGAGCAAGGGGAAATGGCAGAAGTGTACAGCAAAAAGCTCTGAACTTAGGCTGGGCATGGTGGCTCATGCCTGTAATCCCAGCACTTTGGGAGGCCAAGGTGGGTGGATCACTTGAGATCAGCCTGGCCAACATGGCGAAACCCTATGGCGCAGTGGCCTTGGGTAAATCTTACTTATTTTCCCCATCTGTAAAATGAGCCTATTAATTCCTTTTTGTCCTACCACTAAATTCACCTCGTAAAGATAATGAAAACCAGGCCAAGCGTGGTGACTCACACCTGTAATCGCAGCACTTTGGGGTGACTGAGGCAGGTGGATCACTTGAGGTCAGGAGTTCGAGAGCAGCCTGGCCAACATGTTGAAACCCCGTCTCTACTAAAAATACACAAATTAGCTGGGTGTGCTGGCCTACGCCTATAATCCCAGCTACCAAGAAGGCTGAGGCAGGAGAGTCACTTGAACTCTGCCAGGAGGCAGAGGTTAGAGTGAGCTGAGATTGTGCCACTGCATTCCAGCCTGGGCCACAAAGCGAGACAACGTCTCAAAAATAAATAAATAAATAAATAATAATGAAAACCAACTAATGCAGGAGAAAGGAAAAGTTAAAAAGTGCTGTAAAATATAGACTGTTGGCCAGGTGCAGTGGTTCACACGTGTAATCCCAACACTTTGGGAGGCCAAGTTGGGCGGATAACTTGAGCCCAGGAGTTCAAGACCAGCCTGGCCAACATGATGAAACCCCATCACTACTAAAAATAAAAAATTAGCTGGGCGTGGTGGCGTGCACCTGTAGTCCCAGCTACTCAGGAGGCTGAGACAGGAGAATCGCTTGAACTGGAAGGCAGAGGTTGCATTGAGCCAAGATCACACCACTGCACTCTAGCCTGGGCAGCAGAGTAAGACTCTGGTTCAAAAAATATACATACAGGGGCCAGGCGCAGTGGCTCACGCCTGTAATCCCAACACTTTGGGAGGCTGAGGTGGGTGAATCACGAGGTCAGGAGATCGAGACCATCCTGGCTAACACAGTGAAACCCCATCTCTACTAAAAATACAAAAAATTAGTTGGGTGTGGTGGCAGTGGCCTGTAGTCCCAGCTACTCAGGAGGCTGAGGCAGGAGAATGGCGTGAACCCGGGAGGCGGAGCTTGGAGTGAGCCGAGATCGCGCCACTGTGCCCCAACCTGGGTGACAGATAGATACACACACACACACACACACACACACACACAGGCTGTTTCTCATTAGTACTGTTTAACAGTTTTATTTTATTTTATTTTTATGAGACAGAGTCTCGCTCTGTTGCCCAGGCTGGAGTACAGTGGCCTAATCTCAGCTCACTGCAAGCTCCACCTGCCAGGTTCAAGCGACTCTCAGCCTCCTGAATAGCTGGGATTACAGACGCGCACCACCACGTCTGGCTAATTTTTGTATTTTTAGTACAGACAAGGTTTCACCGTGTTGGTCAGGCTGGTCTCGAACTCCTGACCTTGTGATCCACCCGCCTCAGCCTCCCAAAGTGCTGGGAATACAGGTGTGAGCCACCGTGCCCGGCCTTTCATTAGTATTGTTAAAGGAGACAGCAGGCACAGGCTTTTGGATTTCATGTGGCCAGGAATGGGATATGGTATAGAAGGCTGACTTTTCTAGCAGCTGTATAGGATATTGATAAATGGAGGAATAAAGTGACATTTGACCAGAGCTTATGGTTACTCCTCTAAGCAGTCATTGATTAGAATGGGAAGCAAATAAGTAAAGGGGTAGTGAGAATGGGGAGAAACAAAGATGGCAAGGTAAGGTTAGGCTTGACCAGGTTGTATGTAGGAATCAAGAGTCAGGCAATTTTAACACTGTAATCTAGAAGAAGGGTGTCTAGAGGATGGAGGTGTTCATCCTACTGGTGGGATTGTTGTCAAGAGGCATACCTGTGACACTTAACACTGAGAGTATCATATGAGTCTTGAAAAAGGTTGGGGGCCTTCAGTCCTCATCTTTCCTTTGATCCCCTATGTCCTCACACAGAACTCATCATCCTTATGGAAGTCTTCAGGGGCCCCAGAGACACTGCAGAGAGTGTCAGGGATTTCCTTCCCCACAACAGAATTGCTGAGGGCCTGGGAAGCATGGAGGGAGGAAGCAGAATTGCGGGACCACCGGCGCATTGGGAAGGTACAGAGATTGGGAAGATAGGGAGGGATGGTGATAAGGGTTGGAGAGAGATGACGCAACCTGATTATGAAATTGGGAGCAGGTTCAGTCACATAGACTGAGCAGCTCCGTCAGTTGTTCTGAGTTCCAAAGCCACCTCCTTGCCCTTGAAGTGACCCAATATTGCTATTCCTGACCCCAGGAACAGGAGCTCTTCTTCTTCCATGAACTGAGCCCTGGGAGCTGCTTCTTCCTGCCACGAGGGACAAGGGTGTATAATGCACTAGTGGCGTTTATCAGGGTAAGGGGACCCAGGTCTAGAGGAAAGAAGACCAGGGTGCGGCTGAGGGCCTAGAAGAAGCTAAGGTGTTTGTGTTAAAAGATGGGGGTTGGGGCCGGGCGCGGTGGCTCACTCCTGTAATCCTAGCACTTTCGGAGGCCAAGCTGGGAAGATGACCTGAGGTCAGGAGTTAGAGACCAGCCTGGCCAGCATGGCAAAACCCCGTCTCTACTAAAACAAATACAAAAAATTAGCTGGGTGTGATGGCAGCACCTGTAGCCCCAGCTACTGGGGAGTCTGAGGCAGGAGAATCCCTTGAACCCAGGAGGGGGAGGTTGCAGTGATCTGTGATTGAGCCACTGCACTCCAGCCTGGGTGATACAGTGAGACTCTGTCTTGAAGAGAAAAAAAAAAAAGAGGGGGATGGTTTGGAATCATAACCATAAATATTGAAAGTGCTGGTGACCTTTAATACTACAATTGTGTGATCTGCAGTTGGGGAGCATAGAGATGGACATGGTATTTAATAGGTTGTGGTTGCAATCAGCATGGCCTGAGGGCCCAGGAAGATCACACAGCTGACACCCTACCTGGTTTCCTTCCAGTTACTCTGACCTTCCATTTCTGTACCCTCCTCTCCAGGCTGAGTATGCCCGTCGTGGTTTCTCTGAGGTGAAAACTCCCACACTGTTTTCTACTAAACTCTGGGAACAGTCAGGGCACTGGGAGCATTATCAGGAAGACATGTTTGCTGTGCAGCCCTCAGGCTCTGACAGGCCTGCCAGCTCCCAGAGTGATGATTCTACCAGGCATACCACAGATATACTCGCCCTCAAGCCCATGAACTGCCCTGCACACTGGTAAGCTGGGAGCTAGGGTTACAATCAAGTTGCTAAATATTAAATAATAGAAAGCACCTTCGGGCCGGGCGTGGTGGCTCATGCCTATAATCCCAACACTTTGGGAGGCTGAGGCGGGCGGATCACCTGAGGTCGGGAGTTCGAGACCAGCCTGATCAACATGGAGAAACCCTGTCTCTACTAAAAATACAAAATTAGCCGGGCGTGGTGGCACATGCCTGTAATCCCAGCTACTTGGTAGGCTGTGGCAGGAGAATCGCTGGAACCCAGGAGGCGGAGGTTGTGGTGAGCTGAGATCATGCCGTTGCCCTCCAGCCTGGGCAATAAGAGCTAAACTCCATCTCAAAAAAAAAAAAAAAAAAAAGAGGCCAGGCGTAGTGGCTCACATCTGTAATCCCAGCACTTTGGGAGGCTGAGGTGGGCAGATCGTGAGGTCAGGAGATAGATACCACAGTGAAACCCCGTCTCTACTAAAAATACAAAAAATTAGCCGGGCGTGGTGGCCGGCGCCTGTAATCCCAGCTACTCGGGAGGCTGAGGCGGGAGAATGGCGTGAGCCAGGGAGGCAGAGCTTGCAGTGAGCCCAGATCGCGCCACTGCACTCCAGCGTGGGCAACAGAGCGAGACTCCGTCTCAAAAAAAAAAAAAAAAGACAGTACCTTGGAAAGAGTATTGGGACACCTGATTTGAGCCTAGAATCTTCCCTCTAGCTAACCATGTGAATTTGGGAAACTCATTTTACCTCTTTGGGTCTCAGTCTCCTTAAAGTTGCTATCTAAGGCTCCTCCTTCAGCTCAGTGACCATCACAGAACAGGGAAACAGTAAATGATGTCTGTTATTGTGTTACTGAGAAATCCACTTTTGAACCGCAGGGCTCAGACTGTGATGAGTGGGATTGACAGGACTCAGTGGGAGGATGTGGTGAGGTTGGAGAGGGCTATAGCAGATGGTGCAGAGAAGGTAGGCAAGCAGATTGGGTGGAGGAGCAGTCTTCGGGGGCTAGTCCTCCCTATGGCCCTGACTCCTCTGCACCCCAACCTCAGCCTGATGTTCGCCCACCGGCCCAGATCCTGGCGGGAACTGCCCCTGCGACTAGCTGACTTTGGGGCCCTACACCGGGCTGAAGCCTCTGGTGGTCTGGGGGGACTGACCCGACTGCGGTGCTTCCAGCAGGATGACGCTCACATCTTCTGTACAACAGATCAGGTGGCCTTTCCCTGGCTCCACCAAAGCTTTTCTAAACCACCTTTCTCCCTATGAACCTGCAAACCCCTGATTATTTGCCCCCTGTATGTACTATAATTCAGCTACATTCTACCCCTAGCTTGCTTCTGCTTCCTCTCTGTTTTTGCCCTTTGTTTTCCTCAAACTGCCAGCATCCCTGATCTCTAGCTGGCTCACAGCTCACTGACCCTTATTTCCTGCCCCCAGCTGGAAGCAGAGATCCAAAGCTGTCTTGATTTTCTCCGTTCCGTCTATGCCATTCTTGGCTTCTCCTTCCGCCTGGCACTGTCCACCCGGCCATCTGGCTTCCTGGGGGACCCTTGCCTTTGGGACCAGGCCGAACAGGTGAGTAGGAGGTACAGAAATAGAGGCAGATAAACCACTCTCTGGTGGGAAGGAGTGGAGAATACAGTAACCAAGGTTCTCAGAGGCATCTGGTGAGTGGGTCATTTGTTAGGGATCGACCAGATGTGTTGCTTTTGAAGTCTAAGATGATGTATTCTATTCCACTCTTGTCTCATTCCTTCAAAGGTCCTTCAACAGGCCCTGAAGGAATTTGGAGAACCCTGGGACCTCAACTCTGGAGATGGTGCCTTCTATGGACCTAAGGTAAGCTTGGAACCCTGGTTATTGTTGTATTTATTTATTTTTTGCTTTGTTTTAGTAAATATTTAATAGATACAAATAATTTTTTTTTTTGAGACAGTCTCACTCTGTCACCCAGGCTAGAATGCAGTGGCGTGATCTCAGCTTACTGCAACCTCCAGCTCCCTGGTTCAAGCAATTCCCCTCCCTCAGCCTCCCGAGTAGCTGGGATTACAGGTGCACACCACCACACCTGGCTAATTTTTTTGTATTTTTAATGGAGACAGGGTTTCACCATGTTGGCCAGACTGGTCTCGAACTCCTGACCTCAGGCAATCCACCCGCCTCAGCCTCCCAAAGTGCTTGGATTACAGGCATGAGCCACCGCACCCAGCCACAAAGAAATTTTTTTTTAAGTTATGTAGGATATAAAGAAAAACAAGATATTTTCTGCCTTCTTGGCATTTGCAATCTAGTGAGGGCTATTGGAGTTAAATAGGCCATGTCAGTGCTGCGAGATCCATGCAAGAGAGCACGTTAGCTGGGGTTAGCGTTACTCCGGGAGGTTACAAAAAGTTTCCTGCAGGAATCACTTTCCAATCTGAAAGGTGAGTGTTGGCCAAGTAAAGATGTGTTTCAGGAGGGAACAGTGTAGGCAGAGGGGATAGGGATAAAAACACACGGCAGACCAGTCTGGGCAACATAGGGAGACCCTGTGTCTACCAAAAAAAAAAAAATTAGCAGGTGCAGTGGCTTGTGCCTGTGATCCCAGCTACCCAGCAGGCTGAGATGGGAGGATCACCTGAGCCCAGGAGGTAGAGGCTGCAGTGAGCTGAGATTGTGCCCCACTGTACTCCAGCCTGGGTGACAGAGTGAGACCCTGTCTCAAAAAAAAAGAAGTCAAGGGAAAAAAAGCACTGAAAAGTGTCCACTGGATTTAGTAAAAAGGGTGATGGATTTTAAAGGACCATTTTCAGTAAAGTAGGGCCTGAGGGTGGGGTTAGAAGGTGAATAAATGAGGCCTGTGTGGTGGCTCATGCCTGTAATCCCAGCACTTTGGGAGGCTGAGGTGGGTGGATCACTTGAGGTCAGGAGTTCGATACCAGCCTGGCCAACTTGGCGAAACCCCATCTCTACTAAAAATATAAAAACTGGTTGGGTGAAGTGTTACACACCTGTAGTCCCAGCTCATCGGTAGCCTGAGGCAGGAGAATCGCTGAACCTGGGAGGCGGAGGTTGCAGTGAGCCAAGGTCACGCCATTGTACTGTAGCCTAGGTGACAGAGGAAGACTCCGTCCCAAAAAATAAAAATAAAACAGGCCGGGTGCAGTGGCTCATGCCTGTAATCCCAGCACTTTGGGAGGCTGAGGCAGGTGGATCACCTGAGGTCAGGGGTTTGAGACCAGCCTGACCAACATGGTGAAATGCTGTCTCTACTGAAAATACAAAAATTAGCCCAGGGTGGTGACAGGCACATGTAAACCCAGCAGGTGGAGGTTGCAGTGAGCCGAGATCGCACCATTGCACTCCAGCCTGGGCGACAGAGTGAGACTCCATCTCAAAAAAATAATAACAAAATGAAAAATAAAATAAATGCTATGATGAGAGGAAGTCTATTTGGAGGGAGAGGTTGAATTTATAAAAGAAGTTGTAGTAAAGGGAAGTTCCTGGAGAGGTTTAAGGTGGGATTGAGAAACCTTCATAGAAGGGATCACCATTGCCATTTTATCCAGGGTGGAAGGAAAGACTGAAGGTAGATGCAAGGAAGTTTATAGGCATGGTGACAGGAAGTTGAGGCTCTTCCCATCCCATGGTATCAATTATCTGAATTCTTCCTGAGGCAGGATCATTTGCTGAAATGAGAGTGGAGAAGAGGAGAGTTGTCAGTGAGGGGACTGAAGATATGAAGAAAAGGCTGGGCGTGGTGGCCCCCTCTTGTAATCCCAGCACTTTGGGAGGCTGAGCTGAGAGGATCACTTGAATCCAGTAGTTTGAGACCAGCCTGGGCGACAGAGTAAGACCTCGTCTCTACAAAAAAAAAAATTTTTTTGTTTTTGAGACAGAGTCTTGCTCTGTCGCCCAGGCTGGAGTGCAGTGGCTCGATCTTGGCAGCTCACTGCAAGCCTGCCTCAGCCTCCTGAGTAGGTGGGACTACAGGCGCCCACCACCATGCCCAGCTAATGTTTTTGTATTTTTTTTTTTTTAGTAGAGACGGTGTTTCACCGTGTTAGCCAGGATGGTCTCGATCTCCTGACCTCGTGATCTGCCCGCCTCAACCTCCCAAAGTGCTGGGATTACAGGCGTGAGCCACCAGGCCCGGCTGTCTCTACAAAAAATTTAAAACAAATTTTAAAATTAGCTTGGTGTGATGGTGGGCACCTGTGGTCCCAGCTACTCAGGAGGCTTAGGTGGGAGGATCACTTGAGCCCAGGATTTTGAGGCTGCATGAGCTATGATCAAGCCACTGCACTCCAGCTTGGATAACAGAACAAAACCCTGTCTCAATAAAATAAATAAATTAAAAGATACAGAGAGAAAGGAAATTACTCAAAAACTGTTATATAGCTAAAATCTTTTTTTTGTTGTTTTGTTTTATTTATTTTTATATATTTTTTTGAGACCTAGTTTTGCTGTCACCCAGGCTGGAGTGCAGTGGCACAATCTCAGCTTACTGCAATTCCGCCTCCCGGGTTCAAGCAATTCTCCTGCCTCAGCCTCCTGAGTAGCTGAGATTATAGGCATGTACCACCATGCCCAGCTAATTTTTATATTTTTAGTAAAGGTGGGGTTTCACCATGTTGGCCAGGCTGGTCTTGAACTCCCAACCTCAGATGATCCGCCCACCTTGGCTTCCCAAAGTGGTGGGATTATTACAGGCGTGAGCCACCTTGCCTGGCATTTTTAGGTTTTTTTGAGACAGACTCTTGCTCTGTTGCCAGACTGGAGTGTAGTAGCGGATCTTGGCTTACTGCAACCTCCACCTCCCAGGTTAAAGCAATTCTTTTGCCTCAGCCTCCCAAGTAGCTGGGACTACAGGTGTGCCCCACCACACCCAGCTAATTTTTTTTTTTTTTTTGAGGCGGAGTTTCACTCTGTCGCCCAGGCTGGAGTGGAGTGGCACAATCTTGGCTCACCGCAACCTCTGCCTCCTGGGTTCAAGCATTTCTCCTGCCTCAGCCTCCCCAGTAGCTGGGATTACAGGCACCCACTACCACACCAGCTAATTTTTATATTCCTATTTTTAGTAGACGGGGTTTCACCGTGTTGGCCAGGCTGGTCTCGAACTCCTGACCTCAGGTGGTCCGCCTACCTCGGCCTCCCAAAGTGCTAGGATTACAGGAGTGAGCCATGTGCCTTGCCTGGCTAAAATCTTTTGAGTACTCAAAGTTGCTGTTTACTGTGCTGGGGTCTTTTATTCAGGTAACATGTGTATTACTCATTTTTATGTCCCAAGTGTCTATTCCAGTATATGGTATTTATTTAGCTGCTTCAATAAGTAGTTAGTAAATTAAAATATTAACAGTAATGAAAATGTGTCTTCTGATTTATTTCAGCAATAATAGTAGGCAAATAAAATATCTTTATTACTAAGAAAAAAATTGAGAGAGGTTAAACATTGTGCTTAAGGTTACAGAGATAACAGTCATAAAGTGCATAAAGTGTGTATTATGTTGAATCAGTCTAATAAGTTGCTGGTTAAGATACTGCTATAAAAAGAGAGAGCAAAGGCCGGGCGCGGTGGCTCAACCCTGTAATCCCAGCACTTTGGGAGGCCGAGACGGGCGGATCACGAGGTCAGGAGATCGAGACCATCCTGGCTAACATGGTGAAACCCCGTCTCTACTAAAAAATACAAAAAACTAGCCGGGCGAGGTGGCGGGCACCTGTAGTCCCAGCTACTCGGGAGGCTGAGGCAGGAGAATGGCGTAAACCCGGGAGGCGGAGCTTGCAGTGAGCCGAGATCCGGCCACTGCACTCCAGCCTGGGCCACAGAGCGAGACTCCGTCTCAAAAAAAAAAAAAAAGAGAGAGCAAAAAGCTAGAAAACCCCTGAGGAGAACAGCGCATAGAGCTTATTAGGGCAACCCAAAGGATTGCTGGCAGCAGCCAGGGACCAGCTGAATCTCGAAATACTGACTTCCGTGGTGGCATCAATCTCTGCATTTGCATCTGTGTGGTTTGTGACATATTGGGCAGCACTGAGCAGTTCTGTTGCAGGGTCAAATATGTAGGAGGCTAAGGTGCAGAAGAACAACGAATGGTACAAGGGAACTAGGGAAAATGGTACAGCTTCATGGGGAAAGAAACAAAGGTGGAAGGGGCCTGAGGATCATAGAGAAAAAGAGGAGTTAAAGAACCTGTGAGTTGAAGTGCCATTAATAGGAATAGTTGTTATGGCCGGGTGTGGTGGCTTACACCTGTAATCCCAGCACTTTGGGAGGCCAAAGTGGGCAGATCACTTGAGATCAGGAGTTTGAGACCAGCCTGGTGAAACCCCATCTCTACTGAAAAAAAAAAAAATACACACACACACACACACACACATATATATATATATGTTAGCTGGGCTTGGTGGCATGTACCTGTAGTCCCAGCTACTCAGGAGGCTGAGGCAGGAGAATTGCTTGAAACCAGGAGGTGGAGGCTGCAGTGAGCTGAAATTGTGCTACTGCACTCCTGCCAGGGTGACAGAGCGAGACTCTGTCTCAAAAAAAAAAAAAGGAATAATTGTCAGAGCTAGCTGACCAAGAGACAGTAATCAGAGTAGGGTGTCTGATGGACTGTTTCAGAGGTACAGCCATTGAGGGAGAGGACAGGATAAAGGGTGTAGCCATAAATGGGTGCTGGTGAAGATCTCTGAGCTCATCTCAAGGAATTGAGAGGCCAGGGTGTGGACGTCTGGTAATATTATAACATCATTATTAAGTGGAGAGAGCTGCTGAGAACTACTGCCAGAGTGAGATGAGTAGAGTGAAGTGGAGGGGTAGCGTATGATAGTGCTGGGTGCCATGATGAGGGTAGTAGCCCGGGATGAGGGTAGGTTAAAGGGTGGGATGGCACAGGTAATGGAGGATAGTGGTTCTGGATAATGCTTCTGGCTTATTTCATGCCTTCCCATCTGTTTCCTGTAGATTGATGTGCACCTCCATGATGCCCGGGGCCGGCCACATCAGTGTGGAACAATTCAGCTTGACTTCCAACTGCCCCTGAGATTTGACCTCCAGTATAAGGGGTATAAAGCCTTGCCCTATCCTCTTTTCCCTTGACAGTGCATGGAATAGGTCCTTCTGCCTTTGGCCCTAAAAACCAAATCCTCTACACCCTCTCCTGCCGGAGCTGAATATTTCTTAAAAACTGGAAGGTGATCTTGGGTACACAATTTGTGATACTTCCACCATTCCATCTACTTCCCTTTTTCCTTTCAAGGCAGGCGGGTGCCCTGGAGCGTCCAGTCCTCATTCACCGAGCAGTGCTCGGTTCTGTGGAAAGACTGTTGGGAGTGCTGGCAGAAAGCTGCGGGGGGAAATGGTGAGACCTCTGACCCTGGATTTCTGTTCTGGCCCCAAACCAGATAGTTTATGCTCCCGATCCTGTCGCCCTTCATATGCCAGCCTTTTTCCTTCTCTAGTCTGCTCTGTACAACCACACTACTGGCAAGAGCCAGAGTGACTAATTTGCCATCATCTGTTCTTTCCCTACCAGGCCACTGTGGCTGTCCCCGTTCCAGGTGGTGGTTATCCCTGTGGGGACTGAGCAAGAGGAATATGCCAGGGAGGTAAGGAGTTGAGGCAAGGGAGGGGGCAGAAGCAGGTCCAGTAGAGTCTGGTGCCCTGCAGTGGGCAGGAAGAGGCCACACGGGTGGTGGAGGAAGGAGCACAGCCCTTGGAGCCACAAGACTGGGCTCGAGTGGCTGCTGTCCTAGATGCTAGAAATCCTGTATCTAAAAAATGTGATTAATCCCTACCTTGTAGAGATGTGTGAAAATTAAACAAATTAACAAATGTTGAAAGCCGCCAAAAGGGCACTTGGCACAAAAGTGGGATTGAGTACACAGTTTTTCCTTTCTAGAGAGAATTGAGGATATGGATGGTACTAGAGTTGAACAGCTGGTTGGATAGAGCAGTGGCTAGGAGGCAAAGCCCAGGGAATAATTGGGGGGCCATCTCCAGTAGGAGGCAGACGGAAAGGTTGTGGGACTGGGGATGAATGGGGAGGAGGCCTCAATGTGGAGATGAAATGAGGAGAGGTTGCTGGTGAGAAGTGGAGAGCCCCGAGGCAGGGAAAGGAGGAACAGATGGGAGAATTGAGGGAAAAGAGCATCAGACTGTTCTAGCTCCTCAACCTTCCAGTAAATTAACTTCCTGTCACCAAACCTCTGATGCAGGCACAGCAGAGCCTGCGGGCTGCAGGACTGGTCAGTGACCTGGATGCAGACTGTGGACTGACCCTCAGCCGGAGAATCCGCCGGGCCCAGCTTGCCCACTACAATTTTCAGTTTGGTAAGCTGAACCTCAGAGCCGATGTTCTCCCACCTGCCGTCTGCATTCTTGCTGTTAAGTTTACCAAGTCTGATAATGCATATTTGGGTTAATTGGGGCTCATTACCTGAGCAGGTAGGAGCCAGGATTCAGGACATCTGACTCATTTGGGCCCTGTGTTCCTTCACATTGCCCTGCCCTCCCCATAACCACTTCTGACCTTAAAAATAGTTTTCCTCTTTTTAACTCCACTCTAGCTGTTAGTGTCTGTTAGGTTAATTAACCAAGGGAGCATCAGAGAGAAAGGGACAGGAGGGTTAATATGATGTTAATTACCCTTGTTTATTCTAGACCTAGATGGAATCAGCCCTAAGGGGTGAGGAGAAGGGCCTTAGGGAGAAAATTCTGGCACTGCCATGCTCCCTTTTTCATTTTCCAGGGTTCAGAGCTCTATCTCAAAGGCAAGGAGCAGAAACTCCTCAGCCAGATTACCTGATTCTTGAGTTTTACACACCCCACTCGTCCCACAAGCACCCACAGCAAGCTGTGCCACAATCCCATGGACCTG
Source organism: Papio anubis (assembly GCF_008728515.1). NCBI lineage: Eukaryota > Metazoa > Chordata > Mammalia > Primates > Cercopithecidae > Papio > Papio anubis. The sequence continues at coordinate 120,992,320 of NC_044976.1, forward strand.
CACATGGCCCCTCTCCCTCCCTTACCGCCCAGTCAGCCCCTGCATACATCCTCCTCAGCAGAGGCGCCTCACTCTGTGAATCCAGCCCTAACAGACACCAAGAGCCAGAGTGGGACTGATGAGAGGAAACTGTTCTATGTCAGAAGTTAAGTGGGAGGTGTTGGGATGTGGCCACACACCACTCCCTGCCACCTCTCCCCCTCCTCTGCACCCCTTCAGATACACACACACACACACACACACACACACACACACACACACAGGTTGGACAGCGTGAAGGCCACACCACTCCTGCCACCTTCCCCTTCCTCACACCCCCTTCCAGGACACACACACAGAGTTTCTCTGTAAGGTTCTCTTTATAGTGTTTGTTCGCTTGACTCTAATGTCTGAGACCCTGGAGCTCCTGACCAGAAGCGATAAGGCCCATGGGGACTGAAGCATTTCCTTGTCTCCTCAGGGTGAGCAAGACTGGTCATTTAGTATTTAGCAGGCACAGCTGAATACTTCCTTTCTGTGAACCATATCTGGGCTCTGCTCCCACCCTTCCTAAAGATTTAGGTCTCTCAAGTTTCTGCAGAGCAAAAGAAACTATCCCATGTGGATGAATTTGCCCTGAGGTTCCCAAACTTCCTCTACCTGCAGTGGTTGGCCAGAAAGAGCAAAGTAAGAGAACAGTGAACATTCGGACTCGAGATAATCGTCGCCTTGGGGAGTGGGACTTGCCTGAAGCTGTGCAGCGACTGGTGGAGCTACAGAATATGAGGGTCCCAAATGCCGAAGAAATTTTCTGAGCCTTTGTACATAGATGAGGCAAAAACCTGCGAGAGCCATCAGCCTCCCTCACATGGGAGACCCCAGAACCTCAGAACTGCGTGGAGGCACGTGTCTGCTCTCCTGAAAAGAGACTTGGTTTGGCGACCCCACAAAGGGAGGGAAGCTGTAGCTGTTTGGATGTGAGGAGAATGAAACTAAAAAAAAAATACACTGGGCCAGGCGCAGTGGCTCGTGCCTGTAATCCCAGCACTTTGGTAGGCCAAGGCGGATGGATCATGAGGTCTGGAGATCAAGACCACCCTGGCTAACACAGTGAAACCGTGTCTCTACTAAAAATACAAAAAATTAGCCGGGCGTGGCGGCACACGCCTGTAGTCCCAGCTACTCAGGAGGCTGAGGCAGGAGAATTGCTTGAACCGGGAGGTGGAGGTTGCAGTGAGCTGAGATCGCGCCACTGCACTCCAGCCTGGGTGACAGAGCGAGACTCCGTTTCTAAATAAATAAACAAATAAATAAATACTGGAAGCTGCTGGTCATATGTCTTCATCTCTGACTCTGGAGAGGTGGGATAAAAGGATGTTCCACTTTGTCTCCCTCTTTTTTGTCCCAGAGAGTTAGGGAAATTGAAAAGGGACAGTCCAGACCTCACACTGGTAGGGGAGATCCCTTGGATAGGTGTCCTGCTCCCCCCTGTAAATTCCTTTGTGCCCTGTTTCCCCAACCCCAGTTCATGATTTGGCAGATCCCCTCTCCACAGAAGGCAGCATGTAGATGGAGAAACTGAGGCACAAACTAGGGGCTGAAACACCTCTTGCTCTTTGATTCTCTGAATCAGTTTCTCTTGAGGGTCATAAGAATGTTCTCCTCTGGTCAGTCCCATTCTCAATTCTCTGATGAGGCTTCAGGGTGACTTTTGGAGGAGTGGCTTCCAGAGGAGGAGCAGCTGGGACTGAGTCATGGCAGGAAGCTGAGGAGGGCGGGAGATCACACCAGACAATTATAAAAGAAGAGCCGGTCCTGAAGCTCACGACAGTAACAGCCACCAGACAAGCTCCAGCAGCTGGCCCTTCACATCCAGACTTGCCTGAGAGGACCCACCCTTGAGTGTCCGGTGGTCAGTCGCCCCAGGATGGGGACTACAGTCAGAGCAGCCTTGGTCTTGGCCTATTTGGCCATTGCTTCTGCTGCCTCTGAGGGAGGTGAGTTGAAGGGTCAGCACTTGGGAGAGGGTCTGGGCTTGCATGGCAGGGGTTTGGGTCCAGGCATCCCAGATGGCTCATCACTAGCAGAGTGATTCTCCATTTGACTTGCCTTTTCTGAGCAGGCCCAAAGTGGGCCCGGGCCACTGGAGCCTTTAACCAAGGAGGCAGAGAGCAGGGGCACAGAAGGAGAGGGGCTCCTAGAAACTGCTGCCAAGAAACACAGAATCCCAGTCAAAGGGACAACTGAGTGGGGGTGGGTTCACAGAGTGAGGGTCTCCTGCTGAGGAGGATGTAGGGAGGGGGCTGGTGGGACAGGCAAGGGAGGGAAAAGGGGCCCCCAGGCTGCTCAAAACCGGATTGTTGACCCAGCAAGCCTTGACGGGCTCCCTGTCTGATTAGAGGAGTTGAGGGGTGTCCATCCACAGAGCCACCCTCCATCCAGCACAAACACATTCTTTATCTGCTTTCATGCCTGAACAAAACAGGAACCCCTCAATGCTATGGGTGGAAACTAAGAAAAAAAGGAAAAGAAAAGGAAAAAAAAACAGCCAGGGCACTCCTGCGGGAAGTTGCTGAGGATGTCAGCAGATCTGTCTGCTTCTCTGTGAAGCCTCATGTCATCATTCTTCCCAGCTCCTGGTCTTTTGTGTCTGCAGATCACCTACAAGTGACTCCCTTCCCTGTGCCTGTCCCAGTCCCCCAGGCCCTAAATTGAGACCTAAACTAAGGAGGAGCTGAGACTGGCTGAAGGGGAAGTACTCAACCTTCAGGAAGCCTCCTTAGCCAAAGGCCTAAAGATGTTTCAGGGGCCTGGAGTAGGAGGGTGGGTGGAGGAGGTGGATAGGGTAGGCTCCAACCAGCTCAAGGTCTAGACTTTTTCCTCTGAAAGCTAGAGACTCATCCCAGGAGAGACTGGGGAGGACAACCCACAGCCCTGAGGGAAAGACCCTGGCAGAGGAAATGAGGGCCTCCCTCCCCAATCCCATATGCCATACTCCCTTTAGGCCCAGCCTCTGAGCCAGTAGAGGTGGAGCTATCAGAACGCCACAGGCTTTCTCAGAACCCAGCTGGTTATGTCTAGGTGTGTTGGGGCTGGGAGAGGATTAAGGGACACAGGGCAGGTGAATACAGAGGGGCATCTCGTGTCTTGCTTGTCTCTCCTACACTCTTGATCTCCACAGCCTCCCCATCCCTTGCTGAAGTCCAGGGAAGGCCCTCCCAGCGGCCCCTGACTTGCCCTTCTTCCTTCCAGGCTTCAAGGCTACAGGGCAGAGGCAGCTGAGGCCAGAGCACTTTCAAGAAGGTAAGAGTTTGGGGGAGCAGCATGGGGTTGGGACTCCAGCAGGCATCGTAGGCTCTGATGTCTCCCCTCTTGCCTCTAGTTGGCTACGCAGCTCCCCCCTCCCCACCCCTATCCCGAAGCCTCCTCATGGATCACCCTGACACCTCTCAGCATGGCCCTCCCTTTGAGGGACAGAGTCAAGGTAAGGTCACCCCATGCCCTCCTCAGTGATCCTCCAGGTTTCTAATCTGCCCTACGTGCCACTTTTCAGATGGAAAGGAGGGAAGAGGCCCTCGCCCCCTCTCCCAGCCCTGGCTAGGAGAAAGGATGGGCTGCTCACACATTCCCCCTTCTATAGTGCAGCCCCCTCCCTCTCAGGAGGCCACCCCTATCCAACAGGAAGAGCTGCTGCCTGCCCAACTCCCTGCTGAAAAGGAAGGTGAGCACTTGCCCACCCTCTCTCACCTCTGTCCCACTATGGATCCTGCTGGCACCAGGCTGATCCCTGCTCCTTGGTGCCCTCACCCCTATCTTGCAGTGGGTCCCCCTCTATCTCAGGAAGCTGTCCCCCTCCAAAAAGAGCTGCCCTCTCTCCAGCAGCCCAGTGAACAGAAAGAAGGTAAGCAGCCCCCTCTCTTCTTTACCCACCTTTACCCCATGGCCTTCCCCAAGAGCATGGGCTGGGGGCAGACAAGATGGTGGACTCTGCCACTCACCAGTTATACAACCTTGGGTAAGTTACATACTTCTCCAAGCCTTTGTTTCTTCATCTGTAAAACTGAGGATATACCTGTTTTAGAAACTTATGTGATTAAATACGCAAAAAAAGCATCTATTTTCACTTGCTTCTCTGCTGAGTTCTTCTTTGTGTATGTAAACTAGCCAGGCTTTCTCTGCTTGAAATGGCCATCCCAACATGGCTTTTGCTTACTCCTTCCACGCCAGTAGACCCACCTCTTCTATATCAGGAGGAGATAATCATACGATCCATGCCGAGAGAGGGTGAGTGACAGCTTTGGTCTGTCCATCCCCCTAACTTAGTGCTCAGGACCCTGGGGAGAGGAGCAGTAAGCCCGAGCCCTGAGAAGCAGGAGGAGGTGGGGGCAGGCTGTGAGCTGACACCTTTCACACCTTGCTTCTCTTTTCCTTTTAGTTATTTTAAAAGGAAGAGCCACAAATTGTTCTTCCTCATTTCCCTTATATCCTCCCAACACTTTCTCCTCCATCCTGGATTCTTTCAATCCTCTCAGCTCATCCAGCCTTTGTGGGTTCCTCCACATGTCCCCGCTTCCCACTGTTTTCCCCATTCCAGGAATGCCAGCTCCGTTTGGGGACCAGAGCCATTCAGAACCTGAGTCCTGGAATGCAGCCCAGCACTGCCAACAGGGCCGGTCCCAAGGGGGCTGGGGCCACCGGCTGGATGGCTTCCCCCCTGGGCGGCCTTCTCCAGAAAATCTGAACCAAATCTGCCTTCCTGACCGTCAGCATGTGGTATATGGTCCCTGGAACCTACCACAGTCCGGCTACTCCCACCTCACTCGCCAGGGTGAGACCCTCAATTTCCTGGAGATTGGATATTCCCGCTGCTGCCACTGCCGCAGCCACACAAACCGCCTAGAGTGTGCCAAACTTGTGGTAAGGTTGGGTTCTTGATGCCGGGGGGTGTCCTTGAACTCCCAGACAGTATGTGTGTTTTAAGGGTTAGAGCACTAGGCCTGGGTCTGGAGGAACCTCAGGTCCCATTCACTGGCCCTACCCTGGGCCTCCCCAGTGTGCCAGGCGAGCAGAGGACAACCACTGTTTCTTTTCTATCTGCCTGCCCAGGGTCCTTTCCTGGAACCTGGGAGCAAGGCAGGAATGTGGAAAGTGGGCTGATCCTCCCCTCTTGCTCTAGTGGGAGGAAGCAATGAGCCGATTCTGTGAGGCCGAGTTCTCGGTCAAGACCCGACCCCACTGGTGCTGCACGCAGGAGGGGGAGGCTCGGTTCTCCTGCTTCCAGGAGGAAGCTCCCCAGCCACACTACCAACTCCGGGCCTGCCCCAGCCATCAGCCTGATATTTCCTCGGGTCTTGAGCTGCCTTTCCCCCCTGGGGCGCCCACATTGGACAATATCAAGAACATATGCCACCTGAGGCGCTTCCGCTCTGTGCCACGCAACCTGCCAGCTACTGACCCCCTCCAAAGGGAGCTGCTGGCACTGATCCGGCTGGAGAGGGAGTTCCAGCGCTGCTGCCGCCAGGGGAACAATCACACCTGTACATGGAAAGCCGTAAGTGGGCGTCCCAGCCTCCCCGAGAGCCTGTTTGCCTGCCTGCCCATCTTCGACCTCTGATCCTGCCGGTCCGTCCATCCATGTAACCCTGCTGTGAGTGCGTCCACCCGTTCATCTGCTTGTGGCTGTCCGTCCATCCATTGTGTTCGTCACCTGAATCTGTTCATCTCGAGCTTGGTACTACACTTCTGGCCTCCTCCACTCATGACCCACACATGCACCTGTCTACCATCCATCCATCTGTCCAGCTCTGGCCTCACCTGACCTTCTCCAACCACTGTTCCAGCTCATCTCCCGGCGCCAGCTTGGAACCTCATCCAGGCTTCCACCCATCCACCTTCCCAAGCCCACACATCAACAATTGCCTCCTAACCCTCTACTTCTTTGCCATCCCCTTTGGGCCCCTGGGGCTGGGAGCCCCTCATCTAGTTGCCAGGGGCAATAAGAGAAGTCAATGGTCAGGAGAGAAGGGGCCAAGTGTCCAGCTTCTAACTTTCCTGTCTCTGGCCCACAGTGGGAGGATACCCTTGACAAATACTGTGACCGGGAGTATACCGTGAAGACCCACCACCACTCATGTTGCCGCCACCCTCCCAGCCCTATTCGGGATGAGTGCTTTGCCCGTCGGGCTCCGTACCCCAACTATGACCGGGACATCTTGGCCATCGACATCAGCCGAGTCACCCCCAACCTCATGGGCCACCTCTGTGGAAACCAAAGAGTTCTCACCAAGCAGTAAGTCTTGCCTAGTCCTTCCCCACTCTCTTCCTTTCCCGAAAACTTCCCTTGGGGACACCTTTGGGAAAAGCAAAATCATGATATCCCAACCCCATCTGATGCTAGAAGATGCCCAAAGACCCTAACCCCTGCCCCTTTCACACCAACATAGTAAACATATTCCTGGGCTGATTCACAACATGACCGCCCGCTGCTGTGACCTGCCATTTCCAGAACAGGCCTGCTGTGCAGAGGAGGAGGTGAGTGTGTGGAGTCTAGTCTCCAGAGGAATGCAGGGGAGGGAAGGGAAAGAGCTAGAACTGCAAGCCACCCCTTCTCTTTAGTACCTCAAACCAGCCCTCAGTTATAATGACTAGTGGGGGAGGTGTTTTTTTCTTGGTTCCAGAAAAGTCTTCACTCTGACCTGGCCTGCTCCCCATCTCTAAGTTCCTATTTATGCCTTCTCTGGGCCTCAAACTTCTGGCATTTCCAGATGTACACATCTGTCAGTCACAAGGAATCCAGCTGTGCAAGGCAGGCTTGTACTCTCTCTGGGCCCCAGGAGGGGAATCAGGGAGAGAGCAGTAGAAGCTGATGAAAGGGGGACTTTGGGCACCCAGGTATCTACATCTGTCCTTGACCACCTCCCCACCCCATCATCTGTTTTACTTTTCTCCTTCATCAGAAATTAACCTTCATCAATGATCTGTGTGGTCCCCGACGTAAATTCTGGCAAGACCCTGCCCTCTGCTGTTACCTGAGTCCTGGGGATGAACAGGTCAACTGCTTCAACATCAATTATCTGAGGAATGTGGCTCTAGTGGCTGGAGACACTGAGAACACCAAGGGCCAGGGGGAGCAGGGCTCAATTGGAGGAACAAATATCGGCTCCACCTCTGAGCCCGAGGAAGAATGAGTCACCCCAGAGCCCTGGAGGGTCAAATGGGGGGAACCTCACCCTACCCCACCCCTTTGGACACTCATTACAGTAAACACCTCTTGGATTTGGTGTCCTCGTTGTCTGTCTAATGCCTCACCCGCAGTGTTTTAAGTGAATCTTGGTGTCCTAGCCCAGGAGGGCACTGGCGTTTTCAGACACACCACACACACAAACACACCCTCCTAAGCCTGCCTGTATTTCCTTCAGTGCCTGGCCCCTGAGGCCCACTGCCCTGTCCCCTTCACTGAGCAGATGTTCCACAGGCTGTGTGATGGGACCATAACTAAACAGCTTGACATCACTTTGCCATCTTGAATTTATTCACACATTTTGAAAGGAGCACCATCTTGTGAGCTAGCTATTAGGACTCAAAGAAGATACGGTTCTGGGCCTTGGTGAGCCCCCAAAATGCCACAGCCCAGCCTAACATTTATAAAGCTTCACTTTTGATCCTTAAAATCCATGCCTTCCTTCATTCAGTATCCTTTTTGTTTCTTTTCTTGAGACGCAGTCTCGCTCTGTCGCCCAGGCTGAAGTGCAGTGGCACAATCTTGGCTCACTGCAACTTGCAAACTCCACCTCCTGGGTTCAAGTGATTCTCCTGCCTCAGCCTCCCGAGTAGCTGGGGTTACAGGTGTGCAACAGCACACCCAGCTAATTTTTGTATTTTTAGTAGAGACGGGTTTTCGCCATGTTGGCCAGGCTCCCAAAGTGTGGGGATTATAGGTATGAGCCACTGTGCCTGGCCGATATCCATTTATTGAACCCCTGTCTATGCACACTCCACAAGACTTGGGGATACACATCCAGAACACACACAGTCCCTGCCCTGAGGTTGTTCACTCTCCCTGAGCCTAGCAGGTGTCACAAGTGTTGTGGTACAGGGCCCCCAGTGTGCTCTGAGCATGACAGGAATGTCCCGAGGTGGGAGTGGGGCTGGGGGCAGCACAGGTTCACAGGAGGGGCACTGAGGTCAGAGCTTCTCCAGTAGAGTAGAGGGTGTGAGCGGGCAGAGTGTGCACAAGCGTCAAGGCTGAAAGGGCCTGACTCTTTGTTGGCTTTCCTCTCAGATATGGCTGGAATGATAAGCAGGAGCTCATCAATAATGCCTCACCCACAGGGTTTTAAGTGGATCTTGGCACCCTGGCCTAGGGGGCACTGGCATTTTCAAGCAGAGGATGTGTCCGATTTGCCTTTTAAAAATGTCTAGGCCGGGTGCAGTGGCTCAGGCTGTAATCCCAGCACTTTGGAAGGCCGAGGCGCGCGGATCACTTGAGCTTAGGAGTTCGAGATCAGCCTGACCAACATGGTGAAACCCCATCTCTACTAAATTACCCAGGCGTGGTGGTGCCCGCCTGTAATCCAAACTACTCCAGAGGCTGAAGCACAAGAATCACTTGAACCTGGGAGGTGGAGGTTGCAGTGAGCCAATATCGCACCACTGCACTCAGCCTGGCCAACAGAGCAAGACTCTGTCTCAAAAAAAAAAAAAAAAAAAAAAAAAGAATGTCTAGTCGGAGAGCTGGGGAGGTGGCGTGCGCCTGTAATCCCAGCCACCTTCAGCTACTAGGGAGGCTGAGGAGGGAGCATCGCTTGAGGTTAGGAGTTCCAATGAGCTATGGTCTCGGTACTGCACTTCAACCTGCGAGATCCAGTCTCAAAAGCAAAAAAAAAAAAGTTTAGTCGACAGCCAGCCAGGCGGGACGGTGGGAGGCCAGTTCAGAGAGTGTCATCCCAGTGCCAGAGGGAAGGAACTGTAGTCCCCATCCTGAGCTGGACCCAGGGGCGACGGTGACTAGGAGTCTCAAACCCTACAAAACTGCTCCCAGGAACCTGGGGCCTCAAGGCTGGATCTGAAAGAATTGGAATGAAGAGTCCCAGGGGGATGAGTCCTCTGTGACTCCACCTCCAGGACAACCTTCCAGAAAGCGGACTTCTCCGGCCCCAGTTCTGGCGGAGACGGGAGAGAGTGAACCAAGAACCACCATCCTGGCTGGGCGCAGTGGCTCACGCCTGTAATCCCAGCACTTTGGGAGGCCGAGGCGGGCGGATCACGAGGTCAGGAGATCGAGATCATCCTGGCTAACACGGTGAAACCCCCCGTCTCTACTAAAAATACAAAAAATTAGCCGGGCGTGGTGGCAGGCGCCTGTAGTCCCAGCTACTCGGGAGGCTGAGGCAGGAGAATGGCGGGAATCTGGGAGGTGGAGCTTGCAGTGAGCCTGGGCGACAGAGCGAGACTCCGTCTCAAAAAAAAAAAAAAAAAAGAACCACCATCCTGCGCTAGCCAGGGGCAAGCGGAATGTCAGTTGCTCCCAAACCCACGCCCACCTCTCCTTCCTCTCCTCCTCCACAGACTTTCATTTATTTACTTAGGTATTTTTAGCCAAGTAGCCCAGCCCAGCGGCTCCTTAGATCTTTCGCCGGCTGTCCGCCCCGCCTGTCCGTCAACACACTGGCCAATGAGCGGGCGAGGGCAGCGCTGTGCCCCGCCCCTGAGCCGGCAGCCCAGTCTCCCGAGCCTTGTGCCGCCGGGGTCTCCTACCCGCAGCGCTGGAGTCTGGAGCTCGAGAGTGACGCTGCGCATGTGCGGGCGTCCCGCGCAGCTCCTGCGGCCTCCAGCACAGAGGAACCGGGGAGGCAGGGTGAAAAAGGCCGTCCCAGCTCTTCGCCTACACCCCGGCCCCACGTGTACCTCCTGGCCTGGGTCGCCCTAACCCACGGGGAGCGGGCGGAGCCCTGGCCCGCGAAGCCTTGTCACCTGGCGGGCGAATCCGCCAGCGGAGACATGTCTTTAAAGGGCTTTGGGCCGGGCGTGGTGGCTCATGCCTGTAATCCCAGCACTTTGGGAGGCCGAGGCGGGTGGATCACGAGGTCAGGAGTTCAAGACCAGCCTGGCCAAGATGGGGAAACCCCGTCTCTACTAAAAATACAAAAAATTAGCCGGGCGTGGTGGCAGGCGCCTGTAGTCCCAGCTACTCGGGAGGCTGAGGCAGAGAATCGCTTGAACCCGGGAGGCGGAGGTTGCAGTGAGTCGAGATCGCGCCACCGCACTCCAGCCTGGGCGAGAGAGGACACTCTGTCTCAAAAAAAAAAAAAAAAAAAAAAGGGGTGGGGGAGGGGGCGTTGATCTGTGCAGGAGCTTCCCGGAGATGCTTTAGAGCTGCGTTTGCAAAGTGCAGCGCCAAATGCTGCAAAGAGAGGGGGGAGTCAGGCGAGGAGGACCGCGGTCCCAAACCCTAGCAGTTTCGTCTATCGAGGAGGAGACGAAGGGAACCCCGAGAACACTTGTAAGCTACAATGCTGAAAGAGGAGGAGGTACTGAATTGAGCATCAAGTGCAGAGAGTTAAAGAATTCTCCCTAGGGACCAGCCAGCTATTAACTGGAAGCAATGAGTTTGGATAGAGCCCGGAAGCACGGGTAGCATTGCTGTTAGCAATAAAAGGTGAACGTGTTAACATTCACTGCAATTCGTTGTATACACTATTAAAATATAACTTGCTCAATTCAGGGGTGGTGAGTAAAGTAAGGAGTCAGAGCTCCTAACTATTGGAGAGGCCGGGGAAAGCTTCACAGAATTCAAACTTGAGTAGGGTTTTGTTGGAAGGGAAGGAGATACAAAGCATTGAATGTTTGCACAATTCAGCTAAAGTAAACAGTCCTTTATGTGTTAGGCAGAGTGCTAAAAGTACTCTGGCTACAACGAAGACTACAACACCACCTTCAAGGACTTTAGTGTCTGTGGAAACTTGACCATCTAATGATAGAAATATTCTCAGAATTCTGAGACAGCCTCCTAGACTGGCCTTCAGGGAGATCTTCCAGGAAGAGGAAATAACACAGGAAGTGTGGTATATTTAAATATACCTAGCCAGGCGCGAGGCTCACACCTGTAATCCCAGCACTTTGGGAGGTCAAGGCCCGTGGATCACCCGAGGTCAGGAGTTCGAGACCAGCCTGACCAACATGGTGAAAGCTGTCCCTACCGAAAATACAAAATACATGCGCCAGGCGTGGTGGCGCATGCCTATAATCCCAGCTACTTGGGAGGCTGAGGCAGGAGAATTGCTTGAACCCAGGAGGCAAAGGTTGCAGTGAGCCGAGATTGTGCCATTGCACTCCAGCCTGGGTGACATAGCCCGACTCCATCTAAAAAAAAAAAAAAAAAAAAAAAAAAGGTTGAGAGCATAGTGAGGAAGGGGACATTTTTTAAAAGCTCTTTAGGAGACAGGGTTGAGAGAACCTGTTTGCTGGTGTCAGGGTTGAGAGAACCTGTTTGCTGGTGTCTAGGGTGACTGCCAAGTTTGAGGCTCCGGTAACTAAGGTGTTACAGACTGAATGTTTGTGTACCCCCAAATGCATTTGTTGAAATCCTAACCCCTAATGTGATGGTATTAGGAGGTGGGGACTTTGGGAGGTAATTAGGTCATGAGGATGGAGCCCTCATAAATGGGATTAGTGGTCTTATAAAAGGGACCTCAGAGAACTCTCTAGCCCCCTCTGCCATGTGAGATACAAGAAGCTGGCAGGCTGCAGCCTGGCAGAGGGCCCTCACCTGAACCTGACCATGCTGGCACATGATCTAGGACTTCTAGCCTCCAGAACTGTGACAAATACGTTTCTGCTGTTTAGCCCACCCTGTCTGTGGTACTTCACAGCTCATACTGACTAAGGCAGCAGGACATACAGGGGGAAGAGGAGTAGGTTTCACAGAGGGAAGACATGAGTTCGATTTTGGACTTCTCAGTAGTCGGTGTCCTCAGTGGTAGCATCTTTGAAAGGAAGGTGTCAAAAGTCGAAATCTGGAGAGCTGAGTATGAATGGGAGGTGAAGAAAAGGAGGCAGCACTTGTAGCCTGCTCTTAATGTATTTCTGCCCTCTACACTAGTGGCCTATTACACAGGACACTTGGATGTCTCCTAGATTTCACAAATTCAGCTTGTTCAAAAATGAATTCTTCTAGGTATATGGAAAGATGTGAAGAAGAAAATATAGCAATAAGTTAGGTGGTAGGTATATGGGTGTTTACTGTACAATCTGTCAGTTTTTGTGTGTTTTTGAAATTTTTAATGATAAAAAAAAAGTAGTAGGCCCATCTTCTTTACCCTCCACCTATTCTTCTTCCCATGGGCCCTATCTCAATAAATAGAACAACTGTATAGTCAGTTGCTTAGGCCAGAAAATATCAGAGTTGTTAGGCCTGGGAATATCATTCTTTAATTTCTCTCCTTTTCCCTTGTAGTCCAATCAGTCACCAGGTCTCTTAAGTAGCTCTCAAATCCATCAGCAATGGAGTTACACCTTACACTAAAGTTAGGTTATAAGTCAGTACATAAGGCCAAAGTTACATAGTTAACATAACCTTTGAAAATCCCTGGCCCAGGCGCTGTGACCCACGCCTATAATCCTGGCACTTTGGGAGGCTGAGGCAGGTGGATCACCTGAGGTCAGGAGTTCGAGACCAGCCTGGCCAACATGGTGAAACCACGTCTCTACCAAAAATACAAAATTAGCTGGGCATGGTGGCATGCATCTGTAGTCCCAGCTATTCGGGAGGTTGAGGCAGGAGAATCACCTGAACCCAGGAGGCAGAGGTTGCAGTGATCTAAGATCATGCCACTGCACTCCAGCCTGGGCGACAAGAGCGAAACACCGTCTCAAAAAATAATAATAATAATAAAATAGGTCGGCACAGTGGCTCACGCCTGTTATCCCAGCACTTTGGGAGGCCAAGGCGGGCAGGTCATCTGAGGTCGGGAGTTCAAGACCAGCCTGACCAACATGGAGAAACCCCGTCTCTACTAAAAATACAAAATTAGCCGGATGTGGTAGCGCATGACTGTAATCCCAGCTATTCAGGAGGCTGAGGCAGGAGAATTGCTTGAACCCGGGAGGCAGAGGTTGTGGTGAGCCAATATCACACCATTGCGCTCCAGCCTGGGCAACAAAAGCGAAACTCCGTCTCAAAAATAAATAAATAAATAAATAAATGTATGACAAAATTTGCCATTTTAACCTTTTTTTTTTTTTCTTTTTTTCTTTGAGACGGAGTCTTGCTCTGTCGCCCAGGCTGGAGTGCAGTGGCGCGATCTCAACTCATTGTAAGCTCCGCCTCCTGGGTTCACGCCATTCTCCTGCCTCAGTCTCCCGAGTAGCTGGGACTACAGGTGCCCACCACCATGCCCGGCTAATTTTTTGCATTTTTAGTAGAGACGGGGTTTCACAGTGTTAGCCAGGATGGTCTCGATCTCCTGACCTCATGATCCGCCCGCGTTGGCCTCCCAAAGTGCTGGGATTACAGGCGTGAGCCACTGCGCCCAGCCGATTTTAACCATTTTTAAGTGTAAAACTCAGTGGCATTAATCATATTCACAGTATTGTACAACCATCACCACTATCTATTCCAAAACTTTTCCATCACCCCAAACATAAGCACTGTAACCATTAAGCAATAACTGGCATTCCCCCCCCTCCCTTTAGCCCCTGGTAACTCCTAATAGAGTGTCTTTATGAATTTGCCTATTCTGGGTACCTCATATAAATTGCCTATAATATTTGTCATTTTGCATCTGGCTGATTTCACTTAGCATAATGTTTTCAAGGCTCATCCATGTTACAGCATGTATCAGAACTTCATTCCCTTTTATGGCTGAATCATATTCCATTGTATGTGTATACACACGATGTGTCTATATGCCACATTTTGCTTATCCATTCATCTGTTGATGGACATTTGGGTTGTTTTCATCTTTTGACTATTGTGAATAATGCACAATTATTTCATTTTGCCAATTTTTGAACTTTATAAGAATGGAATCAGAATAATTACAATATTTTGTGTGTGTGTGTCTGACTTTTTAAGTATGCATTCATGTTATTTTATATACCTGTAGTTCATTCATTTTCTTTTTTTTTTTTTTTTTTTGAGATGGAGTTTTGCTCTTGTTGCCCAGGCTGGAGTGCAATGGCGCGATCTCAGCTCATCACAACCTCTGCCTCCTGGGTTCAAGCAATTCTCCTGCCTCAGCCTCCCGAGTAGCTGGGATTACAGGCATGCGCCACCACACCCGGCTAATTTTGAATTTTTAGTAGACACAGAGTTTCTCCATGTTAGTCAGGGTGGTCTCGAACTCCCGACCTCAGGTGATCCACCCGCCTCGGCCTCCCAAAGTGCTGGGATTACAGGCATGAGCCACCGTGCCCGGCTTCATTTTCTTTTTCCTTTTTTTTTTTTTGAGACGGAGTTTCACTCTTGTTGCCCAGGCTGGAGTGCAGTGGCACAATCTTGGCTCAGCGCAATCTCAGCTTACCACAACCTCCATCTCCCGGGATTCTCCTGCTTCAGCCTCACGTGTAGCTGGGATTACAGGCACCCACCCCTACGCCTGGCTAATTTTGTATTTTTAGTAGAGACAGGGTTTCTCCATGTTGGTCAGGCTGGTCTCAAACTCCCAACCTCAGGTGATCTGCCTGCCTCAGCCTCCCAAAGTGCTGGGATTACAGGCATGAGCCACCGTGCCTGGCCTCATTTTCATGTGGAATTCTATTTCAGAAATATGCCACAATTTATCCATTCTACTGTTGATAGACATGTGGATTGTTTCCAGTTTTAAGCCATTTCAAATATGCCATTATAAAAATGGTAGCTATTGCATAAATTTCTGTCAGGTATACAGCTAGGAGTTGAATGGCTGGGTCAGAGTTTATTCGGCTTAACTAGAGAATGCCAAAGTGGTTGTACTAATTTTTCTTCCCACAGGCAGTGTATGAGAGTTCCAGTTGTTCTCACCCTCTCCAGTTCTTGAGGTTGTCAATGTGGTTGGCCATTCTGGTGAGTTTGTGGTGCAGTGGTACCTCAGTATGGGTTTAACTTGCATTTCTGTATTTATAAATGAGGTTAAACACCTTGTGATATGTCAACCGATCATTTGGATATCTTCTGTGAGATGCCTGCTCAAGCCCCTTGCCTATCTTCTGAAAGTGTTATTGTCTTATTTGCTCATTTAAGATTGGTAACCACCTGGAGTTGATTTTGACATTTATTGGGAGGTAGAGGGTCATGATTCATATTATTCCATTTGGAGATTCAGTTATTCCAGCACCATGTGTTGAAAGACTGTTGTTACCCCTCTGCAGGCCATGTTTGTCATAAATCAAGTGTCCATATTTGCATGGGTCTATTTATGGACCTTCCGTTCTAATACCTGTTCCTTCTTGCGCAATACTGCACAGTTGATAGCTTTATATTAAAGTTTGATATTTATAGGCCAAGCATTCCCTCCCACTTTGTTCTTCAGGAATGTCTTGGCTATTGTTTAACGATTGGACACAAATTGTAGGAACAGTATATACAAATTCTTTAAGTAAGTCTTAAAAGTGGAAAAGCCGCCCAGGTGCGGTGGCTGACTCCTGTAATCCCAGCACTTTGGGAGGCCAAGGTGGGTGGATCACCTGAGGGCAGGAGTTCGAGATCAGCCTGGCCAACATGGTGAAACCCTGTCTCTACTAAAAATACAAAAAAATTAGCTGGGCGTGGTGTCATGTGCCTGTAATCCCAGCTACTCTGGAGGCGGAGGCAGGAGAATCGGGTGCACCCAGGAGATGGAGGTAGCAGTGAGCCGAGATTACACCACTGCACTCCAGCCTAGGTGACAGAGTAAGACTGCGTCTCAAAAAGAAACAAAAATGGAAAAGCCATATTGTAATCCTTTTCTGAACAGTCATTCCAGTGACTTTCCAGCTTAGAAGTTAGCAGTGGTTGGCCGGGAGTGGTGGCTTATACCTGTAATCCCAGCACTTTGGGAGGCCAAGGCAGGAGGATCACCCAAGGTCAGGAGTTCAAGACCAGCCTGGGCAACGTGGTGAAACCCTGTCTCTACTAAAAATACAAAAATTGGCTGGGCATGGTGGCGCATGCCTGTAGTCCCAGCTACTCAGGAGGCTGAGGCAGAAGAATCGCTTGATCCCAGGACGGGGAGGTTGCCATGAGCTGAGATAATGCCACTGTACTCCAGTCTGGGCAACAGAGCGAGACTCTGTCAAAAACAAGCAGTTGGCAGTGCTGTCCAATACAGTAGCCACCAGCCACTTGTGACTACTGAGCACTTGAAATGTGACTGGTCTGAATTGCAGTATACTATAAGTGTAAAATACACAACGGATTTCTTCAATAAAGGATGCAAGATATCTCATTAATATTTTTCCTGTTGTTTACATATTGACATGAAAACTCGAGGGTATATTGGATTAATGAACTCTCCCCCTCTCTCTGTCTCTCTCTCTCTCTCTCTATATATATATATATATTTTTTTTTTTTTTTGAGCGAAGGAAAGATTCTTGTTCCGCAAAGCCCACCCGGTTCACTTCCCGGCTCAGCCCTTCTCCTCGAGCAGTCGGATAGCGCCTGGCACACTGGCTTCTCGTTGTTTCAGATATTTTGAGATTTTGTTCGCCGTCTCGCGCTGGAGTGCAGTGGTTCGATCTGTTTCTCGGTCGAGCCGCCATTCTTCCTGCCCTCAGTTTCGGTTGACTGGCGCTTCGCCCGGCCGCTGGTTTTTGTATTTTTAGACGGGCCTGATACACAGGATGGTCTCGTCTTCGTGATACCAGGATCCACTCCGCCTCGGCCTCCCAGCGTTGGATTACAGGCTTGAGCCATCACACCGCTGTTTTCAGATTTTTAGTAGAGACGGGTTTCACCGTGCTCGCCAGGATGGTCTCTGAGACATCCTGACCTCGATCTCGCTTCGCCTTCGCTCTCCGGGTAAGCGGGATTACAGGCTTGATCCACCGCTACCAAGCCTATATTTTTTAGACAAAGTCCACTCTGTCACTCCAGGTTGGATGAAGTGCAGTGGCATGATTTCGGCTTGTTGCACCTTCTGCCCCGGGTCTGCTAATAGTGCCTCAGCCTTCTGATGGCTGGGATCATAGGCATGCACCACCACACCCAGCTAACTGGCTCTTTTTGTAGCTTAGAGATGGGGTTTCATGTTGATCAGGCTGGTCTCAAACTCCTCAATCTTAAGTGCGATTCCACTCAGCCTCCCAGCCGGGATTACAGGTGTGATTTCTACTGTGCTTGCGGTATATTATTAAATTAATTTCGCCTGGTAGTTTCCGTTTGTAATCCCAGCACTTTGGGAGGCGGAGACGGGCGGATCACGAGGTCAGGGAGATTGGAGACTCATCCTGGCAAACACTGCTGGAAACCCCATCTCTACTAAAAAAATGGCAAGCTAGCTCCAGCGAGGGTGGCGTGGTTTCTGTAGTCCCAGCTACTCTCGGGAGGCTGAGGCAGGAGAACGGCGAAACCTGGAGGATGGAGCCTGGGCAGTGAGCTCGGAGATCCCCACCGCACCCAGCCCGGTTTGCAGACCCGCATCAAAAAAAAAAACTAATTTTTATCTGTCTCTATTTTGAGAGCGGACAGCATAATTTTCCGAATGATGAGGATACTGGTATTAGTGGGTTTGCGTTTGTAATCCAGTAATTTCTTTGAGGTTATAGAGGATCACTTGAGGTTGAGTTCGAGATCAGTTTGGCGCATTATGCGTCCCCACCCCACCAAAACACAAAACCAGCCTGCGCTACTAAGTAAGCATTACCTGCAGTCCCAGCCTCCCGTGAGGCCGGGATGCTAAGGAGAACGGGTACGAACCTCGAGCAGAAGCTGCAGGAGCCGAGACTGCGCCACCGCACCCGTTCAGGGTGATAGAGCGACTCCGCTCCCAAAAAATTACATATGTGGCTTACATTGGTGACTGACATTATATTTCTGCTGGACAATGTGGTGGGATAACACGTCCCCAAAGATTCCTAAGGCCATAATTCCCTTTAAACCAGAATGCCATTCCTACGCTAAGTAGCCGAACCGCAAGATGTTTCTAAGGGTATGGATCTGAGATGGAGCTTATCCAGAATTATCTGGCGCAGACCCTGAATGTCATCACAAAGTAGGCAGAATGAGATTTGACAAACAGAAATATAGTCGAATTTGATCAGAAGCAGAGATCATATGGATCAATGTGTGCCACTATAAACGGGAAGAAATAAGCAAAAGAATCTTTCTCCCTCAGAGCCTCTGAAGGAACCAGTCCTGCTGACACCTTTGATTTTAGCCCCATAAGACTCATTTTGGACATTTGGCCTTCTGGAATTATAAGAGAATAAATGACTGTTGTTTTATGCTAAATTTGTTTCTTTAAATCCTTTTTATTTTAATTCCTTTTGGTGATGGTGGATTCATTCCACACCCAGGCCGGAAATGCAGAAAAGGATTTGATCTTACTCGCAGCCTTGAACTCATGGCTTCCAAGAGACACTCCTCACTCTTAGCGCCACTGAAGCACTGGGATTACAGGTGCGGTGCACAACTGTGCCTGGCCAAACTTCTTAAATTTAAATATTATATAGCAACAGAGACTCAAAAATCTCAGGCTTCTCTTACAGCATGATAAGTTGTTAAGAATAACTAGCTGGCGCTGCGGCTCAAGCCTGTAATCCTGGCACTTTGGGAGGCCGAGAGGGCGGATCACGCAGGTCAGGAGGATCGAGACTATCCTGGCTGACACGGTGAAACCCCGCCTCCTACTTCAAAAAAATACCTAAAAACAGCCGGGCTGCAGGTCTGCCTGTAATCCCAGCACTTTGGGAGGCCGAGACGGGTGGGATTACGAGGCTTGTGAGACGAGACTATCCTGGCTAACACGGTGAAACCCCTGGCCCTCTACTTAAAATACAAAACCAGCTGGCGAGGTGGCGGGCGCTTCCAGGTCCCAGCTACTTGGGAGGCTGGAGGCAGGGAGAATGGCGAACCCGGGAGGATGAGCTTGCAGTGAGCTGAGATCCGCCACTACACTCCAGCCTGGGCGACAGAGCTAGACTGGCCCCAAAAAAAAAAAAAAAAAAAATACGCAAAAACAGCCGGGCGCAGGTGCATGGCTCTGCAGTCCCAGCTACCGAGGCTGAGGCAGGAGAATGGTGTAAACCCGGGAGGTGGAGCTTGCAGTGAGCTGAGATCCGGCCACCGCACTCCAGCCTCCAAGCGACAGAGCCAGGACTCCATCCCCAAAAAAAAAAAAAAAAGAATAACAGAGGTCTACTTCATAAAGATGTCAAAAGTCTCAAGCATCATCCTATTTGATAGTGGAACGAAAACTAGAGGTAGTGTTGAGTTTTAAGACATAATTCTACTGAAAAACAACATGGGTGTATATGCAGCAAAGAATATCCAGAACTCATGCCTCAATGATAAGACAAGTCAATCAAAAGATGGGCGAAAGATTTGAATAGACATTTCATCTAAGAAGATATACAGATTGCTAATAAGCAATGAAAAAATGCTGGCCGGGCGCGGTGGCTCAAGCCTGTAATCCCAGCACTTTGGGAGGCCAAGACGGGCGGATCACGAGGTCAGGAGATCGAGACCATCCTGGCTAACCCGGTGAAACCCCGTCTCTACTAAAAAAATACAAAAAACTAGCCGGGCGAGGCGGCGGGCACCTGTAGTCCCAGCTACTCGGGAGGCTGAGGCAGGAGAATGGCATGAACCCGGGAGGCGGAGCTTGCAGTGAGCTGAGATCCGGCCACTGCACTCCAGCCTGGGTGACAGAGTGAGACTCCGTCTCAAAAAAAAAAAAAAAAAAAGAAAAAAAAAGAAAAAATGCTCAACATCTTTAGTAATTAGAGACACGCAAATTAGAACCACAAGAAGGTACCATTTCACATCCACTAAAATGGCTGTAATGAAAAAAAGCAACCAGGTACTCATGCCTATAATCCCAGCTCTTGGGAGGCCTAGGCAGGAGGATGACTTGAGGCCAGTCTTTACAAAGAGACTCTGTCTTTACAAAAAATAAAAATAAATTAGAGTGGTGTGGTGGCACTTGCCTATAGTCTTAGCTACTCAGGAGACTGAACTGAGGGGATCTCTTGAGCCCAGGAGTTTGAAGGTACAGTGAATCATGATCACACCACTGCACTCCAGCCTGAACAACAGAATGACACCCTATCTCAAAAAAAAAGGCCTCATGCAGTGGCTCATGCCTGTAATTCCAGCACTTTGGGAGGCGAGGCAGGCAGATCACGAGGCCAGGAGTTCAAGACCAGCCTGAACAACATGGTGAAACCCCATCTCTACTAAAAATACAAAAATTAGCCAGGCATGGTGGCACGCACCTGTAATCCCAGCTACTCAGGAGGCTGAGGCAAGAGAATCGCTTGAACCCGGGAGGCGGAGCTTGCAGTGAGCTGAGATGGCACCACTGAGCTCCAGCCTGGGCGACAGAGCGAGACTCCATCTCAAAAACAAAAACCAAAAAAAACCCAAAACATTAGCCAGGTGTGGTGCCATGCGCCTGTGGTCCCAGCTACTCTGGAGGCTGAGGTGGGAGGATCACTTGAACCTGGGAGATCAAGGCTGCAGTCAGCCATTACTGCACCAGCCTGGGTCACAGAGTGAGACCATGTCTTTAAAAAAAAAAAAAAAAAAAAAGCATACAGTTCAATTGGAAAAAAAAAATATAGTCTGCAACCACTGCCTTTTAAATGAAACATTTGGCCCATTTACACTTAATACAAATCTTGATTTTTAAAAATTTGAATCTGTTTTGGTTGGTCCCACCTGTTCTATGTTTTGTTTTTTTGTTTTCATAAAGATGGTGTCTTCCTCTGTCACCCAGGCACTAATGCAGTGGTGCAGTTATAGCTCATTTTGCTTAGCTTATTTAAGGCTAGTAACCACCTGGAGTTGATTTTACAACCTCAAATTGCTGGGCTCAAGTGATCCTCCTGCCTCAGGCTCCCAAGTAACTGGAACTATAGGCACACGCCACCACACCTGGCTAATTTTGTAGAGACAGAGGTCTTACTGTATTGCCCAGGCTGGTGTCAAACTCCTGGCTTCAAGCAATTCTCCCGCTTCGGCCTCCCAAAGTGCTGAGACTATAGGCGTGAGCCACAGTGCCCAGCCCTATACATTTAATGTAAATTAAGTCATTCCATATGTGGTTATTTTGTCTTCTTTCACTTAATATAATATTTTCAAGGTTCATTCATGTTGAGCATGCATCAGTACTTCGTTCCTTTTTTTTTTTTTTTTTTTGAGATAGAGTTTCACTCTTATTGCCCAGGCTGGAGTGCAATGGCACGATCTTGGCTCACTGCAACCTCCACCTCCCAGGTTCAAGCGATTCTCCTGCCTCAGCCTCCCGAGTAGGTGGGATTACAGGCATGCACCACCACACCCGGCAAATTTTTTGGTTTTTGTCAGTAGAGATGGGGTTTCTCCATGTTGGTCAGGCTGGTCTCAAACTCCCGACCTCAGGTGATCCACCCACCTCAGCCTCCCAAAGTGCTGGGATTACAGGCGTGAGCCACCGTGACCAGCCTCATTCCTTTTTTAAAGTTTTTTTTGGCTGGGCATGGTGGCTCATGCCTGTAATGCCAACACTTTGGGAGGCTGAGGTGGGCAGATCATGAGGTCAGGAGTTCAAGACCAGCCTGGCCAGTATGGTGAAACCCCATCTCTACTAAAAATACAAAAATTATCTGGGTGTAATGGTGTGCACCTGTAGTCCCAGCTACTCGGGAGGCTGAGGCAGAAGAATCATTTGAACCTGGGAGGCGGAGATTGCAGTAAGCCGGATCATGCCACTGCACTCTAGCCTCTAGCCTGGGCGACAGAGCGAGACTCTATCTTTAAAAAAAAAAAAAAAAAAAATTTTTTTTGGCCAGGTGCTGTGGCTCAGGTCTGTAATTCCTGCACTTTGGTAGGCTGAGGCGGGCGGATCACCTGAGGTTAGGAGTTCGAGACCACCCTGACCAACACAGAGAAACCCCGTTTCTACTAAAAATACAGAATTAGCCAGGCATGGTGGCACATGCCTATAATCCCAGCTACTTGGGAGGCTTAGGCAGGAGAATCGCTTGAACCCAGGAGCCGGAGGTTGCAGTGAGCCGAGATCCCACCACTGCACTCCAGCCTGGGTGATTGATAGAGCGAGACTCCATTTCAAAAGAAAAGAAAAATTGTTTGTTTGTTTTTTTTTTTTTTTTTTTTTTGAGACAAAGTCTGGCTCTGTCTCCCAGGCTGGAGTGCAGTGGCATGATCTCGGCTCACTGCAACCTCCGCCTCCTGGGTTCACACCATTCTCCTGCCTCAGTCTCCTGAGTAGCTGGGACTACAGGTGCCCGCCACCACGCCCGGCTAATTTTTTGTATTTTTAGTAGAGACGGGGTTTCAGTGTGTTAACCAGGGTGGTCTCGATCTCCTGACCTTGTGATCCGCCCGCCTCGGCCTCCCAAAGTGCTGGGATTACAGGCTTGAGCCACCGCGCCCGGCCCGTGAAAAATTGTTTGTAACTGGGCTTGGTGGCTCATGCCTGTCATCCCAGCACTGGGAGGCCAAGCTGGAAGGATTGCTTGAATCCAGGAGCTTGAGACATGGATTTAGGAGTTCAACTGGGCAACATGGTGAGGCCCCATCACTGCCAAAAAACGATTTAAAAATTAACCAGGCATGGTAAGGCTGGGCGCGGTGGTTTACGCCTGTAATCCCTGCACTTTGGGAGGCCGAGGCAGGTTCTTCATGAGGTCAGGAGTTCAAGACCAGCCTGGCCAGCATGGTGAAACCTTGTCTCTACTACAAAAAAAATAAAGTACAAAAATTAGCTGGGCATGGTGGTGCATGCCTGTAATACCAGCTACCGGGAACCTGAGGTCGGAAAATTGCTTGATCCTGGAGGCAGGGGTTGCAGTGAGCTGAGATTGTGCTACTGCACTCCAGCCTGGGCAAGACAGTGAGACTCTGTCTAAAAAAAAAAAAAAAAAAATTAGCCAGGCATGGTGGTGTGCACCTGTGGTCCCAGCTACTCAGGAGGCTGAGGCTGGAGGATCACTTGAGCCCAGGAGGCAGAGTTTTCGGTGAGCTGAGATTATACCACTGCACTCCAAGCTGGGCAACAGAGCAAGACCCTGTCTCAAAAAAAAAAAAAATGAAAGAAAAAAGAAATATTGTTAATAGAAATATTTTGATATGAAAGCAGAAAGTGATAAAAGAAAAGAAAAATACTTTGAGGCCTGGGATAAATATTGTCTTCCTTTAAAGAGAACTTTTTATTATGCTGCCAGGCTCTTTAGGGCAGTAGCACTTCAAAATCACCTTAAGTCAAGCTCAGGGCTTGAGATTTTCTGGGTCAGTTTGTACCCAGCAAGCATCCCTTAAGCATCACACCCAAGGCAGAGCGATGTTTACCAGAATCCCTATTCTTCACAGGACTCGGAACTCTGAATTTTTCACCCTAGCCTGCAAGGCTGCCAGAATTGCAGCTCAGCCTCTTCCAGAACAAAACCCCAAGGTTATTCAGCCTTCAGCGGACGCTTCACTCCTCGACTTTTCCATCCTCTTCAGTATTTCAGCATCTCAATTCAGTAATTCCTCAAATCTTGTTAATTATCTGATGTTTTTTGTTCGTTTGTTTTGTTTTTTGAAACAGAGACTTGCTCTGTCACCCACGCTGGAGTGCAGTGGTGTGATCTCGGCTCACTGCAACCTCCACCTCTTGGGTTCAAGCGATGCTCCTGCCTCAGCCTCCTGAGTAGCTGGAATTACAAGCGCCCACCACGACACCCGGCTAATTTTTTGCATTTTTGGTAGAGACCAGATCTCATCATGTTGGTCAGGCTGGTCTCAAGCTCCTGGCTCTCGCCTCAGCTTACCAAAGTGCTGGAATTACAGGCATGAGTTGCTATCCCTGGCCAAACTAGCAGAGTTTTGTTTTTGTTTTTGTTTTTGTTTTTAAGTTACACATACATTTACCATATAAGCCAGCAGTTCTACGGTTTAGTATTTATCCAAGATAAATGGAAACATAGCTGGGTATGGTGCCACACACTTATTGTCCCAGCTACTCAGGAGGCTGAGGCAGGAGGATTACTTGAGGCCGGGAGGTTCAGATTGCATTATACCATGATCATACCTGTGAATAGCCACTGACTGTAGCCTGAGCAACATAGCGAGACCACATCTCTAAAAATAAGAAAAACAAATTTAGGACCGGCACAGTGGCTCACACCTGTAATCCCAGCAATTTGGGAGGCTGAGGCGGGAGGATTGCTTGAGTCCAGGAATTCAAGATCAGCCTGGGCAACATGGCAAAAATCCCATCTCTACAAAACATTAAAAAATTAGCCATGTGGCTGGGTGCGGTACCTCACACTTGTAATTGCAGCACTTTGGGAGGCTGTGGGTGGATCACCTGAGGTAAGGAGTTCGAGACCAGGCTGGCCAACATGGTGAAACCCATCTCTACTAAAAATACAAAAATTAGCTGGGTGTGGTGGTGGGCACCTGCAGTCCCAGCTACTAGGAAGGCTGAGGCAGGAGAATCATGTGAACCCAGGAGGCAGAGGTTGCAGTGAGCCAAGATCGCACCACTGCACTCCACCCTTGGCAACAGAGCAAGACTCCATTAAAAAAAAAAAAATTAGGCCGGGCGCGGTGGCTCAAGCCTGTAATCCCAGCACTTTGGGAGGCCGAGACGGGCGGATCACGAGGTCAGGAGATCGAGACCATCCTGGCGAACACGGTGAAACCCCGTCTCTACTAAAAAATACAAAAAATTAGCCAGGTGTGGTAGCATGTGCCTGTGGTCTCAGCTACTTGGGAGGCTGAGCTGGGAGGATCGCTTGAATCTGAGAGATCAAGGCTGCAGTGAGCCATGATTGCACCAGCCTGGATCACAGAGTGAGACCGTGTCTTTAAAAAAGAAAAAACATATAGTTAGATTGAAAAAAAAAATCTAGTCTGCAACCACTGCCTTTTAAATGAAACATTTTGTCCATTTACACTTAATACAAATCCTGATTTTTAAAAATTTAAATCTGTTGGTTTTGGTTGGTCCCACCTGTGCTATGTTTTGTTTTTTTTTTTTAATAAAGATAGGGTCTTCCTCTGTCACCCAGGCACTAATGCAGTGGTGCAGTTATAGCTCATTTTGCCTAGCTCATTTAAGACTAGTAACCACCTGGAGTTGATTTTGCAAGCTCAGATTGCTGGGCTCAAGTGATCCTTCTGCCTCAGGCTCCCGAGTCACTGGAACTACAGGCACACACCACCACACCTGGCTAATTTAAAAAAAATTTTTTTTTTTTTTTTTTTTTTTTGAGACGGAGTCTCGCTGTGTCTCCCAGGCTGGAGTGCAGTGGCGCGATCTCGGCTCACTGCAAGCTCCGCCCCCTGGGTTCACGCCATTCTCCCGCCTCAGCCTCCCAAGTAGCTGGGACTACAGGCGCCCGCTACCACGCCCGGCTAATTTTTTTTTTGTATTTTTAGTAGAGACGGGGTTTCACCGTGTTAGCCAGGATAGTCTCGATCTCCTGACCTCGTGATCCACCCGCCTCGGCCTCCCAAAGTGCTGGGATTACAGGCTTGAGCCACCACGCCCGGCTTTAAAAATTTTTTCACAGAGACAGAGGTCTTGCTGTATTGCCCAGGCTGGTGTCAAACTCCTGGCTTCAAGCAATTCTTCCATTTCAGCCTCCCAAAGTGCCAGCAACCATGCCCAACCCTGTATGTTTTATGTAAATGGAATTATTCCATATGTGGTCTTTTTTTGTGTGGCTTCTTTCACTCAGCATAATGTTTTCAAGGTTCATTCATGTTAAGCATGCATCAGTACTTCATTGCTATTTTTAAAAGTTTTTTTTTTTTTTTTTTGTAGAGACAGGGTCTTGCTATGTTGCCCAGGCTGTTCTCAAACTCCTGGGCTCAAGTGATCCACCCATCTCATCTTCCCAAGTTGCTGGGATTATATGCATGAGCTACCGCACATGGCGAGTATGTCTCTGTTATCTATTGAACCTAATGTTCTTTTTTTGAGTCTGAGTCTCTTGCTCTGTCGCCCAGCCTCAGCCTCCCGAGTAGCGGGAACTACAGGCACATGCCACTACGCTCAGCTAATTTTTGTATTTTTATTTCTATTTTTATGTATTTATTTATTCATTGAGAGAGTCTCGCTCTGTTGCCCAGGCTGGAGTGCAGTGGCGCGATCTCGGCTCACTGCAACCTCCACCTCCTGGGTTCAAGCAATTCTCCTATCTCAGCCTCCCGAGAAGTTGGGACTACAGACACCCACCGCCACACCCAGCTAATTTTTTATTTTTAGTAAAGACAGTGTTTCACCATATTGCTTGGGCTGGTCTCGAACTCCTGACCTCAGGTGATCAGCCCACCTCGGCCTCCCAAAGTGCTGGGATTTCAGGTGTGAGCCACCATGCCTGGCCTATTTTTATTTTTTATTTATTTACTTATTTATTTTTGAGATGGAGTCTTGCTCTGTCACCAAGGCTGGAGTGCAGTGGTACGATCTTGACTCGCTGCAATCTCTGCCTCCTGGGTTCAAGCGATTCTCCTGCCTCGGCCTCCTGAGTAGCTGGGATTACAGGTGCCCACCACCATGACTGGCTAATTTGTGTATTTTTAGTAAAGACGAGGTTTCACCCTGTTAGCTAGACTGGTCTTGAACTCCTGACCTCAGGTGATCCGCCCACCTGAGCCTCCCAAAGAGATGGGATTACAGGTGTGGGCCACTGTGCCTGGCCAAAAACTTTAAAAGCTTGAAAAACTCATTTTAAAA
Source organism: Papio anubis (assembly GCF_008728515.1). Classification (NCBI taxonomy): domain Eukaryota; kingdom Metazoa; phylum Chordata; class Mammalia; order Primates; family Cercopithecidae; genus Papio; species Papio anubis. Next base: position 121,019,149 of record NC_044976.1, read on the forward strand.
GCATGTGGTGGCCGGTCTCGAACCTGGAATTTGAGACCAGCCTGGCCAACATGGGGCCAACATGGCAGAACCCCACCTCTACTAAAAATACAAAAGTTAGCTGGGCATGGTGGTAGGCGCCTGTAATACCAGCTACTTGGGAGGCTGAGGCAGGAGAAACGCTTGAACTCGAGAGGCGGAGGTTTCAGTGAGCCAAGATCATGCGCCTGAACTCCATCCTGGGCAACAGAGTGAGACTCCGTCTCAAAAAATATGTAAGTAAGTAAGTAAATAAGTAAATAAATAAATAAATAAAAGTTTTCATTGGTAGGAGGACTTGCCTGAATTATCTAGCATATATATTCAGAATTGGTGGTCCCATTGACCCTCAAGTGAGGCATCCAATAGGCAGCAAATATTTGCAGGGAAGGTGGGGTCCTCACTGTATTACGGAAGAAATCATGATTGCTCTAAGTCAATCATGGTAACCCTCTTCCTCTTCGCCTATCTGGGGTGGGCATTTGACCCAGGTTTGACCGAAAAGACACAAGAGGAAGACTCCAGGGAACTTAGTGGATGAAGTTTTGTGCCCAGGCAGGAGTGCAGTGGCACAATCTTGGCTCACTGCAAGCTCCGCCTCTCGGGTTCACACCATTCTCCTGCCTCAGCCTCCCGAGTAGTAGCTGGGACTACAGGTGACCGCCACCAAGCCCCGCTAATTTTCTTTCGTATTTTTAGTAGAGACGGGGTTTCACCATGTTAGCCAGGATAGTCTTGATCTCCTGACCTCGTGATCCGCCTGCCTCGGCCTCCCAAAGTGCTGGGATTACAGGCGTGAGCCACGGCGCCCGGCACTTGTAATTATTTATATTTTTTTCTTTTTCCTTTTTTTCTTGAGACGGAGTCTCACTGTGTCTCCCAGGCTGGAGTGCAGTGGCGCGATCTCGGCTCACTGCAAGCTCCGCCCCCCGGGTTCACGCCATTCTCCCGCCTCAGCCTCCCAAGTAGCTGGGACTACAGGCGCCCGCTACCGCGCCCGGCTAGTTTTTTGTATTTTTAGTAGAGACGGGGTTTCACCATGTTAGCCAGGATAGTCTCGATCTCCTGACCTTGTGATCCACCCGCCTCGGCCTCCCAAAGTGCTGGGATTACAGGCTTGAGCCACCGCGCCCGGCCACTTGTAATTATTAATATGTATTGAACGATGGTCTTTGTCTTGGGGCTATTTGCTCCACGAGAGCAGAGACTCTGACAGGCATCCCAGAGCCTAGCCCAATGACAGGCACAGGAGCCAGTACATAAATAGCAAAAAAAAACCAAAAAGCAAAAAACAAAAAACGAAGGATCTAGAGCACAGGTGGAGGGAGAAACGGGATAAATCTGTGGAAGGTGTGAATTGAAATACATGCAGTTGGGCTTCTACTATTGCATGAAAACTTTAAAGCTTAATGAATCATTAAAGAAGGGTTGGAATGACCATTGTGGGAATAGGGTGTGAGTGTTTATCTGGTACAGTAAGAGCTGCCAAGTAGTGTTAAAGGCCCAGCTGGGATTAGAAACCATACGTGTGCATTGGCAGAAACCAGCAGAATTAGAAGATTTTCTCCAGCAGCGTTCAGCCCTCTGGGTGTGGGAGAGAAGCTGGGTAATTAGGTCAGCCCCAAGATGGGGGCTTGGTGGGCAGGCTGCTGCTTTTTGTTCCTTTCTCAGATGAAGTAAATGAAAATAGAATGGGGCCGGGCGCGGTGGCTCAAGCCTGTAATCCCAGCACTTTGGGAGGCCAAGACGGGCGGATCACGAGTTCAGGAGATCGAGACCACCCTGGCTAACACAGTGAAACCCCGTCTCTACTAAAAAATACAAAAAAAATAGCCAGGCGAGGTGGCGGGCGCCTGTAGTCCCAGCTACTCGGGAGGCTGAGGCAGGAGAATGGCGCAAACCCGGGAGGCGGAGCTTGCAGTGAGCTGAGATCCAGCCACTGCACTCCAGCCTGGGCGACAGCGCGAGACTCTGTCTCAAAAAAAAAAAAAAAAAAGAAAAAGAAAATAGAATGGAATTGTGGAATTGTGTTTTCCTTGTCCCCAGAATGAAACCTTGCAGAACTCAAAGGCTTGCCCTTTGGCCCCAGACTGGAGCCAAAAAGGTGAAGCATTTACCCCAAACGTCTTCCCCTATGGCCCACTTGCCTAGTGAGGCCCATGGAAAGATTTGTAGGGATCTGTGAATTTCCTAAAGTATGCAAAATGCTGTGTGTCTGTGTGTGTGTGCATTTTTCTGGGGAGAGTATCTGTAGCTTCCATCAAATTCTTGAAAGGGTGACCCAGAAAGACAAGAGCCCCTGACTCGGGTCAGCTCGTAGCCCAGGCCCTGGATTCACTGCTGTGGATCAAGCACTGACTGATGGGCAGTTACCTTCCTGCCTATTGACAAGGGGCAGCGTGGCACAGAGTTAGATGCGCAGGGGCTGGACTGTACCACCTCAGGGAAGCTACTTAGCTCCTCAGTTTTCTCTTCTGTAAAATGGGAATGATAATCCCAGTTCCTTATTTCAGAAGGCTGTGAAGATTAAGTGAGATAATACATGCAAATGCTTAGGCCATGCTGGGTACTTAGTAATGGCTGAATACTTACTAATAGGGCACACATTCAAGAACAAAGACTTTGAATCGGGAGGCAGCATCTGGGGGAGCACAGTTACAGATAATTTTTGTGCAAAGCACAACATCTGATCATTCTCTCCCCTCTGATACTGTGTGGTCCTGTGCAGGTTCCTTAATCACTGCCTCAGTTTCCTCATCTGTAAAATGGAGATGATAACAGTAACTGCCTCATGGTTTGCAGGGACTCTCTGAGGCCGGTGCTCACTAAGTGCAGGTTATTACTGCGATTTTTACTGCCCAGGACCCAAATTCAGGCTCCTCATCTTGATATGAAAGGCTCTTCCCACCAGGCCTTGCCCCACACTGAAGCCTTCACAACCCAGCAGGCATCTTCACACGGTCTCCAGTATCCAGTGGCTCTACGGGCTGAAGCACCGAGCACAGAAGAGAGCGAGTGACCAAACGGAGGCCCGCAACACCCGTGCCCTTCCTCAGAGTATTCCCTTCCAAGAGCGCCCTCGCCCTTCTCTTCCCAATTTCCATCTATAGATATCCCGCTTTTAGTTCAAAGCGGAACTCCAGAAACCACACTGTCCATAATGCCTTCCTAATTCCTCTCATCAGAACCCCCTGTTCTGAGCCAGTCATGTGGCATATGCAGTTAGCAGGAACAACACGCCTCGGTTCCCTAACTGCCCTGCAGCCTCTGGGGACAGGCCTGGCCCTGTCCTGTTCTTTTTACCGAATCTGTCACCATCTTTGCACAGAGAATGCCTTTGGTAGAGAGCTCCTGAACAAAGGAAATGAAATACTCAATGATTCTACTATTCCAAGGCATTCACACGTCTAAGGTAAGGGAGAAAGAATCCCCAAATGACTGATCTGCTGTGTAGACTAAGAAACGGATTATACAAATAGACAATGGCCAGACCATATATAAAAATACAACTCTCGGTCGGGCACGGTGGCTCACGCCTGTAATCCCAGCACTTTGGGAGGCTGAGGTGGGCGGATCACCTGAGGTCAGGAGTTCGAGACCAGCCTCACCAACATGGAGAAACACTGTCCCTACTAAAAATACAAAATTAGCCAGGCATGGTGGTGGGTGCCTATAATCTCAGCTATTTGGGAGGCTGAGGCAGGAGAATCGCTTGAACCTGGGAGGCGGAGGTTGCAGTGAGCCGAGATCGCACCACTGCACTCAAGAGCAAAACTCCATCTCAAGAAGAAAAAAAAAATACAACTCTCACCCATAGCCTGCAGTCACTTGCCAGGGAAACTAACATTATCTGCAACAATTAACCTGGGAGGTCTTCCTGCTCAAAGTCAGGCTTGCAAGAAGCCAGATTGCTATCTCTGGCGACAATCCAGGAAGTTAAACAATAACCAATAATGTCTGTAACTGTCAGCCCCAAATGGCCAGAACTTGATTAGTAACCGACAGTTTCCTTCATTTTGTTTTCACTTGCAATTTAGGACCAACCAGGGAAAGCAATTTAGGACCAACCAGGGAAAGCACCCCTAACCAAGCACACAGGATACCCTGCTTCTAGTTAGCCCACGCACAGGCAGCTTCCCCACACCAACAGCCTCCAATCAGGGCACACCTGAAGCCTTCCCTTTCCTCAGCTATAAAGCTGTCCCACTCCTCTGCCTGCCTTCGAAGCTCCGTCAAAATGCAAGTGCAGATGGCTGACGCCCTTGCTCTGTCGCCCAGGCTGGCTTGCAGTGGCACAATCTTGGCTCACTGCAAGCTCCGCCTCCCGGGTTCATGCCATTCTCCTACCTCAGCCTCCCGAGTAGCTGGGACGATAGGTGCCCACCACCACACCTAGCTAATATTTTTGTATTTTAAGTAGAGACGGGGTTTCACCATGTTAGCCAGGATGGTCTCAATTTCCTGACCTCATGATCCACCCGCCTCCGCCTCCCAAAGTGCTGGGATTACAGGTGTGAGCCACTGCGCCTGGCCAGCTTTGCTTTTTTAAAGTTGGTTTTCCTTTATTTCCACAAGACCCGGGAATGCAAGGGCAGGGAGCAGAGGCTGGACCGTCCTCTGTCAGTTCCCTCGTTCCCCTGGAGTGGAGCTCTGAGCCCTGGGATCACGGAGTTGGCTTTTATACTGGAAATACTGATCAGACCTTTGGACTCAACTGAGCTAAGGCTGGAGAAGCCAATTGACTCAGATGAAATACCCCAGGCATAAAATCACAAAAGAGTTTTTGTTAGATACTGGTTGGGAGGGCGTGGCTCTAGAGATCTGGGAAAAGAGCAGGCCGGCAGGCAATAGAGACATGAGGGAAAGGCAGGAACTTTGCCTAGAATGGGAGCCAGGGGTTGCCAGGACCCGCCTTGGTGGGACAGAGAATTGAGTCAAGATTCTTATCTCACCTCCACTATGATCCTTTTTTCATTCCACAGATATTCACTGAGTGCATAGCGTGTGCGCCAGGCCCTGTTCTGGGAGATGACAGTCAAGGCCACTGACTTCGTGGAGCTCGCCCCCTAATGGTGAAGACAAACAGTGAATGACTAAGGAAAAAAAAAAAGGTAATTTCAGAAGTGGCAAGTGCCCTGAGCAAAATGAACTAAGATGGTGCAACAGAGAGAAAGGGTGCTGGGGATGGGTGAGGACACACGCCCCTTTCTAATGCTGCTTCTCGGAGGAAGGTAACTGGGCTGACACCCTAGTAGCCAGGAGCCAGCAGTGCAACTAGAGAGCAAGAGCTTTTCCAGGCAGGGGGAACAGCTTCAGCAAAGACCCTGAGGTGGCCCGGGATTGACATGTCCAATAAACAACGGAGAGGCCAGTGTGGCCGGAGTAGCAGTAATAGCACTGGGATGAGGCCAGGGAGGAGGCTCAGGCCTGGTCAGGCGTGAAGGGCCTTCTTGGCCATGTCAAGAGTTTAGATTTCATTTTATTCAACAAGGAACTGAATGGCTAGCCTGCCTCAGCCGTTTTCCAGGGCCTTAGAAGAGCTGCTTTGCCAGGCTCCTGTCGGGATTGCAGCAGAGGGCAGCCGTGGGTGTTGGGAGACGGCCTTGAGAGGATGGAGTATAGATCAGCCTCACTGACGTAAGCCACAACCGAACCCCTTGCTGAGTAGGGCAGATGGGCCACATGGTGTGTGGAAACCCTGAAACTCTATCCTAAATGTTTTTTGTGTATACGTATCTTAGGAAGAGAACCAGAGCTTTTTTTTTTTTTTTTTTTTTTTTTTTTGAGATGGAGTCTCACTCTGTCACCTAGGCAGGAGTGCAGTGGCGCAATCTCGGCTCACTACAACCTCCTCCTCCCAGGTTCAAGTGATTCTCCTCTCAAATAGCTGGGACTACAGGTGGCGCGCCACAACACCTGGCTGATTTTTGTATTTTTAATAGAGATGAGATTTCACCATGTTGGCCAGGCTGGTCTCAAACTTCTGACCTCAGGTGATCCACCCGCCTCCTCTTCCCAAAGTGTTGGGATTACAGGCATTAGCCACCACACCCCGCCTTTTTTTTCAGATTCTAACTCTTAAGCACTAAGAACCCAGAGCTTTTATCAGCCTCTCAGGAGAGTCTCTGTGACCAAAAATGATAGAAAAAGGAGAATATTGACACATGTGCTTCCATATGCTTGGGGTATTTTAATAAGGATGTACAGATGTGGCCTTGGAGGAGGAGAGAGGGAGGCTGGAAGAAGGAGACGTGTCCTGGATCCTGTGTGTGCTTTACCTGTTTTTAAACTATGGCGTAAAGGACTAACACCGTGGACAAGGATGGCGTGGGGGGAAAGGTGCTGAAGTCTCGGCACGGCAGGAACCTCCTGGGAGGCCCTTCCCACTCTTAACTCAGCCTTCTTGGCAGGGTGGGGCAGTGACAAACCCACAGTCAGATCCTAACCCAGGTGGCCCCACCTCATGCCTAACCTGTGCTCACAAGCCTCAACTCTGAGGAGCTGATCCTGGAGAGGCAGGGCGCAGGAGGGCGGCACCTTCCCTGAGCCCGAGCAGCTGCCCTGCAGGTGTGGGCTGCACTGCTCTGCAAGAGCCTCCCTGGAGAGGGATGCCCTTTGTCCGGGCCACTGAAGCCACTGTCGTCCTCTGCGCAAGCCCCAGGCTCTTCTGAGCCCTGCACCTTCACGGAAAGAGGCACCTGGCCGGCCCCAACAGGATCGCTTTGCTTGGACCTGAGTTCTTATGAAGGGCTCAGTCCCAATGTCTTGGTTGGTCATTTTGCTTTCAGTCAAAGTTCACCTCACTCTGCCTGGTATCTGTGCCCAGCCCCACTCAGGAGAGGGAGGCTGAGATAGAAATGTCCTCTCTAGCCGGGCACAGTGGCTCAAGCCTCTAATCCCAGCACTTTGGGAGGCCGAGGTGGGCGGATCATGAGGTCAAGAGATCGAGACCATCCTGGCCAACATGTTGAAACCCCGTCTGTCCTAAAAATACAAAAATTAGCTGGGCGTGGTGGCGCGTGACTATAATCCCAGCTACTCAGGAGGCTGAGGCAGGAGAATCGCTTGAACCAGGGAGTTGGAGGTTGCAGTGAGCCGAGATCGTGCCACTGCACTCCAGCCTGGCAACAGAGTGAGACTCTGTCTCAAAAAAAAAAAAAAAAAAGAAAAGAAAAAAATCCTCTCTACCTCTCTCCAGAATCTTGGCTGGAATTGACTTTGCCTCTCCACAAATAGGCTCTGGCCTGGCCTTCAGGACCCACCTGTTTTCAGCAATCAGCCAGGCCCTCCTGGTGTTCAGATCCCCAGTAATCTGGGGCCACGAGCCGGGGAACAGAGTTGGCTGGTGGTGACAGGTCCCTGGCAGGACGCAAAATAGCTGAGGGCCTCCTGGGCCAGCACTTGGGTAAACCAAAGCGCCACCCTCCTCTGCTTGAGAACAATTAGGACTGCTGCACAGCTTCCTCCTGAGGCCTTCGAAATGTCCTCCTCTGACAGATAAGAGCACAGTCACCCATACTTATGTTGACAAACAGTATTTTAATGCCAAATCTTCTAACTTGATTTTTTTTTCTTTTTGAGACCGAGTCTCACTCTGTTACCCAGGCTGGAGTGCAGTGGTGCAAACTCGGTTCACTGCAACCTCCGCCTCCCAGGTTTAAGCAATTCTCCTGCCTCAGCCTCCCAAGTAGCTGGGATTACAGGCACCCACCACCATACCTGGCTAATTTTTGTATTTTCAGTAGAGACGGCCTTTCACAATGTTGGTCAGGCTGATGTCGAACTCAAGCGATCTGCCCGCCTTGGCCTCCCAAATTGCTGGGATTACAGGCGTGAGCCACCACACCCAGGCTCAAATCTTCTAACTCTAAGTTAAATAGTAATACAAATAGCCAATATGTGTGGGGGACCTATGGGGGCCAGGCACTGTTTAGTTACGGGCTTTATGTGTATCTTTTCATTTAAACTCCACAGAACCCTGACGCTTGGCATGGTCCATGGCCCCCTCCACACAGCCAGTTGGCCAGGGAGCCGGGGCAGCCTGTAAACGCTCTGCCTGGAGCTGCTCATAGACAAAAACAGAGTGATCCACAAAAGGGTCCCACAGTCTGGCACGGAATGGAATCCCACCTTCGGTCCAGCAACTGGAGAACAAAAGTCCACATCCTGATGACTGGTTCCGCACCTGGGGCTTAGAGCACGTAGCAAGGGGCTGAGAAGCAGCCACCACATAATCAGTGACTGAAATTTCATCACACAGTCCTCTGTGCCAGGCCCTGTGGGGAAACCAAGACATGTAAGGCAAGCCCTGCTCTTAGGAATTTCTAATCTCAGTACTGAAAAGTTAATAACATAAAGACGCAGCCTGTCTGTGGTCACACCATGGCATGAGCCATGTGGATTCCAAGTGCTGAATGAAGCTGGAATGGCAGAGGTCACATTGGGCCAGTATGTGCTTCTTGGAAGAGGTGGCATTTCAGTCACTTGAAGAATGAGCAGGAGATGAGGGATGGGAAGGGTCAGGCATTCCTGGGATGCCATGAGCAAAGTGTCACAGTTTTGCATTGATCACTGTCATCCATGTAAGAGCAAGAACAGCTCAGGCAGGTGGTGGCCACAGAATGGAGGTGGACACATAAATATGTGGAGAGGGAAGGAAGCCTTTGGGTTAAAAGACCAAGACTTGACACCTGTGAGGACATGGAATCTAACTCTGTGTTTGTCTCTAAACCCAAGACAAGTGACATTTCTTTTTTTTTTTTTTTTTTTTTTTTTTTGAGACGGAGTCTCGCTCTGCCACCCAGGCTGGAGTGCAGTGGCCGGATCTCAGCTCACTGCAAGCTCCGCCTCCTGGGTTCACGCCATTCTCCTGCCTCAGCCTCCCGAGTAGCTGGGACTACAGGCACCCGCCACCTCGCCTGGCTAGTTTTCTGTATTTTTTAGTAGAGACGGGTTTTCACCGTGTCGGCCAGGATGGTCTCGATCTCCTGACCTTGTGATCCGCCTGTCTTGGCCTCCCAAAGTGCTGGGATTACAGGCTTGAGCCACCGCGCCCGGCAGCAAGTGACATTTCTGAGGCACAGCTTCTTCACCTGTAAAATGAAGGGACCGGGCAAGACGGTCTCTAGAGTTCCTATGGCCAGGTGCAGTGGCTCACGCCTATCTTCGCAATACTTTGGGAGGCCGATGCAGAAGGATCACTGGAGCTCCCTCAAGACCAGCCTGGGGAACACAGGGAGAACCTCATCTCTACAAAAAATTAAAAATATTAGCTGGACATGGTGGCAAGACCTGTGATTCCAGCTACTCAGGAGGCTGAGTGGGGAGGATCGTTTGGACCTGGGAGGTCGAGGCTGCAGTGAGCTGTGATCACAACACTGCACTTCAGCCTGGGCAATAAATAAACAAACAAACAAGTACTAAAGTTCCTTACTACTTTAGAATCAGGGTAGAAAGGAGTGAAGATGACTTTAGGATTTTGAAGAACAGTCCCAGCAGCAGGAGGTGAGGAGTCTGGAGAAGAGCAGGTCTGAGGAGAGGCCTTCAGCTTCAGATCAACTGCGTGGACCCCTTCGCAACCGTTCCTTCTGCTGGGGTCCACCAGCACTGCCACAGGCTGACCTGTTCTCAGACTTGCATGGGACATGTGTTGCCTCCCTACGTCTCTCCCTGAGATGTGAACCTGGCTACGTCAAGGCCAGAGCAGTGAAAGGCAGCAGCCCTTGCCCCAGCTTTTCCCCAGTGAGGAAGCACCATCATCACCAACACCATCTTGCCACAATAGCACTGGAGAGCCTGCAGGTGAAGGTGAGAGTCCCCCACATTCACAATTAAGTTCCTTTGCCCCAGGGAAATGGGCACTGGAAACAGAAATCAGGTCGTTACTGAGAAATCAATTAACTTATGGTCCCTGCATACTTCTGTTTGAGGGCCCCAATTAGCTCATACCTGGTTCACAGGCAAACTTTCCAATAGGCGGTGCAGATCTCATGCTTGGCTGTGTATAAGGGGCCCTGTGGAGGCCGGGGGCAGCGACTCACAACTGTAATGCCAGCACTTCGGGAGGCCAAGGCGGGAGGATCGCCTGAGCCCAGGAGATCCAGGCTGCAGTGAGCTAAGATCACGCCACCACACTCCAGCCTGGGTGACAAACACCCTGTCCCAAAAACTAAAGAAGAACCCCTGTGGAGCTCATGAACAGAACCACCCAAAGGAGGGGACTGGGCACCTTTATTTTCATAACCTCCGAGGCAATTGTTAGGCGCACTAAAGTGAGAGACTCTTTGGGGTGGATAGAGCTGCCCAGGGGGTTTGGGCTGGGAGAGCGGCGGGGCGGGGGCCCTCCCTGGAGGTAACGGGCTCCTCAGAGTGAGACTGAGCTGTTTCTCCACAGAGGGCAGGGGAGGGAGGCTGGCCCTGGGCGGAGGGGATGAAGCTGGAGAGGCAGTGGAGGCCAGAGGGCACAGGTTTTACAGCTGAGCAAGGGGCCAGGGCCAGATCCTGAAGCTACTGGGACGGGGGTGTGGGGCTGTGAGCAGGGACAGGAGGCCTTTCTGAGGCAGAAGAATCACTTGAACCCGGGAGGCGGAGGTTGCAGTGAGCTGAGATCATGCCACCACGCTCCAGCCCGGGCAACAGAGCGAGACTCCATCTCAAAAAAAAAAAAAGCAGACACGCACCTTCCTGTCCACCCTTTGTCCACTGAGATGAGCTGGGCCCGTGGTGGGAGGGGTGAGCACCTCCTGCCTCAACTTGCGTTTCCTTCCCAGCAGGCCCCGGCTCTCCTGCATCTGACTTCAAGTCCTTGGTATGTATGAAATTCCTGCCTCTCCTCTGGCCGCCCTGCCCGCCTCCCTGGCTGCAGTTACAGTTTTGTCCCTTGTTCCTACCCTTTTATGTCTGCCTTTCTCAGGCCTTCAGCCCAATGTGTCAAGACTAATTTGACACCAAATTGGCTTTCTCTAGAAATTCAAGGAAACTTCTAGGCACAAGAGCAAGATTCGTTTGGGGAAAATGCTCATTGCCCCTTCCTCAAGGCAGTCCTGGGGTTGGAGTCCTTGACCCGACCCCGGCCGGGATAGCACCCTGGAGCGGGAGGCCCTGTCTGGAGGGAAACAGCTCGCTCAGGGTCTTCCACCCGCCCAGCCCCCTCAACCAACCCCCTGCCCTGCTCCTGACAGAGAGAGACAGGTCCTCCTGAAAGCATGACTAGGGCCCTTCTCACCCCCAGAGCTCACCTCTCTGTAAGCCTTTGCTCTGCTTGAAAAAAATTCATTTGCTTTTGGACTGGGGCGACAGGTTGCAATTTGGGGCCATCATGGTGTGGACGTTTATGTTCTCGGAGGAGCCTCTTTGGGGAAGGAAACTGGGTTTCTCTCACCTTCCTTACTTGAGACAAAATGTACTATTTCCTGCTCTTAATTCAGCATCTACAATTGTCCTGGGAATTGGTCACAGTGCCATGGGGTCAGGACAGTAGTGTGATTCCAGACTCCAGAACAAAACAATAGGTTGCTCTGTTTCCTCAAAATGCTTTGAGTCCTCAGGCCTGGCCCCCCAACCACTAGGCAGTGCCCATCCTTCCTCTGTGGTCTCGCCCCTCTTCCCAGAGCATCTGCCCTCACAGCCACCTCACATTCTGTCCAGAACCCCCAAGCACAAGGAGCCTGCCAAGCTGGGAATTCATCACGGAACTCAGTTCCGCTGGCGTATCTGCCGCCAGAATTCGTGGTAAAGAGGACGGTTCTGGTTGGGTGCATGGCTCATGCCTGTAATCCCAACACTTTGGGAGGCCAAGGTGAGAGGATCAGTTGTGCCCAGTTCAAGACCAGCCTGCACAACATAGCAAGACTCCGTCTCTACAAAAAACCTTTTTAATTAGCCAGACGTGGTGGTACACACTTTATAGTCCCAGCTACTCAAAATTAGCTGGACGTAGTGGTGCAGGCCTGTAATCCCAACTACTCAGGAGGCTGAGGCAGGATAATCGCTTGAATCCGGGAGGGAGAGGTTGCAGTGAGCCGAGATAACGCCATCGCATTCTAGCCTGGGCAACAAGAGTGAAACTCCATCTCAAGGCAGAAGGATTGCACGAGCCCCAGAGTTTGAGGCTGCAGTGAGCTCTGATCACGCCACTGCACTCCAGCCTGGGCAACAGAGAGACACCCTGTCTCAAAAAAAAAAAAAAAAAAGAAAAGAAAAGAGAAAGAAGAAAGAAAGAAGGGCCAGACATGGTGGTTCACGCCTGTTATCCCAGCACTTTGGGAGGCTGAAGTGGGCGGATCTCCTGAGGTCAGGAGTTCGAGACCAGCTTGGCCAACACGGTGAAACCCCGTCTCTACTAAAAATACAAAAATTAACTGGGCGTGGTGGTGGGCGCCTGTAATCCCAGCTACTCGGGAGTCTGAGGCAGGAGAATAGCTTGAACACAGGAGGTGGAGGTTGCAGTGAGCCAAGACCACACCATTGCACTCCAGCGTGGGTGACAGGAGCAAGACTCCATCTAAAAAAAAAGGAGAGAAAAGAAGGCCAGGCATGGTGGCTAATGCCTATAATCCCAGCATTTTGGGAGGCCAAGGCAAGTGGATCATGAGGTCAAGAGATGAAGACCATCCTGGCCAACATGGTGAAACCCCATCTCTACTAAAAATACAAAAAAAATTAGCTAGGCATGGTGGTGTACACCTGTAGTCCCAGCTACTTGGGAGGCTGAGGCAGGAAAATTGCTTGAACCCGGGAGGCTGAGGTTGCAGTGAGCTGAGATCACGCCACTGCACTCCAGCCTGAAAAAGAGCAAGACTCTATCTCAAAAAAAAAAAAAAAAGGCCGGGCGTGGTGGCTCAAGCCTGTAATCCCAGCACTTTGGGAGGCCGAGACGGGCAGATCACGAGGTCAGGAGATCGAGACCATTCTGGCTAACACGGTGAAACCCCGTCTCTATTAAGAAATACAAAAAAACTAGCCGGGCGAGGTGGCGGGCGCCTGTAGTCCCAGCTACTCGGGAGGCTGAGGCCGGAGAATGGCGTGAACCCGGGAGGCAGAGCTTGCAGTGAGCTGAGATCTGGCCACTGCACTCCAGCCTGGGCAACAGAGTGAGACTCCGTCTCAAAAAAAAAAAAAGCCGGGTGTGGTGGCTCACACCTGTAATCCCAGTACTTTGGGAGGCCAAGGCAGGTGGATCACAAAGTCAAGAGATCAAGACCAGCCTGACCAACATGGAGAAACCCTGTCTCTACTAAAAATACAAAATTAGCTGGACGTAGTGGTGCAGGCCTGTAATCCCAACTACTCAGGAGGCTGAGGCAGGATAATCGCTTGAATCCGGGAGGGAGAGGTTGCAGTGAGCCGAGATAACGCCATTGCATTCTAGCCTGGGCAACAAGAGTGAAACTCCATCTCAAAAAAAAAAAAGAAAGAAAGAAAGAAAAGAAAAAAGAAAGAAAAGAAAAAATAGAGAAAAGGATGGCTCAATGCCTGTAATCCTAGCACTTTGGGAGGCCGAGGCGGTGGGATCACCTGAGGTCAGGAGTTCAAGACCAGCCTGAGCATCACAGTGAAACTCCGTTTCCTACTAAAAATACGAAAAATTGGGCCAGGAGTGCAGTAGGCATTTGTAATCCGAGTTACTGGGAGGCTGAGGGAGGAGAATCACTTGAACTTGGGACGCAGAGGTTGCAGTGAGCCAAGATTGCACCACTGTACCCAGCTTAGGCAACAAGAGTGAAACTCTGCCCCAAAAAAAAAAAAAAAGGAAAAGGAAGAAGGGAAGGAAGGGAGGGGAGGGGAAGGGAGGGAAAAGAAAAGAAAGGTTCTGTACAGATGGCAACATCTTTCTTTTTTTTTTTTTTTTTGAGACAGAGTTCGCTCTGTCCCCAGGCTGGAGTGCAGTGGCGCTGACCTCGCTCACTGGTAAGCTCCGCCTCCCGGGTTCCTGCCATTCTCCTGCCTCAGCCTCCCGGAGTTGGGACTACATGCTCGGCCACCCCTCCCCGGGCTAGTTTTGTATTTTTAGTAGAGATGGATTTCACCCAGAAAGAAGTCAGATGGTCTCATCTCCTGATCTGCAGGATCCCCGCCCGTCTCGGCCTCCCAAAGTGCTGGGATTACAGGCTTGAGCCACCGCGCCCGGCCCTGCAGCATCATTTTTTCCCCCAATTCCTGGCACAGAGGCTGAACCATTATTGTCAACCTACTGTGAAAAGACATTATGTCCTCTCTGTCACTGGCAAATCCTGACCAGAGTCTTGTTGGACTCTGAGAGCATCCCCAGCAAAGAACTGAGCATCACAGCAGGGCAGCTTGAAGTCTTCCTCTAATGTAGTCTTGATCTACCTAGAACATCAGCTACAAAATAATTTTGCACAGCATCATTAACAATAGCACTGCCTTCGTGTTGTACATGACTCCGCAGCTTTCATACATATTCCATCAGTTGTATTTGGGGTTTTATGAAAACCTATGAAGTTGGCTGGGCACAGTGGCTCACACCTGTAATCCCAGCACTTTGGGAGGCCGATGAGGGTGGATCACCTGAGGTCAGGGGTTCGAGACTAGCCTGGCCAACATGGTGAAACCTCGTCTCTACTAAAAATACAAAAATTAGCTGGTGGTGGCACACGCTTGTAATCCCAGCTACTTGGGAGGCTGAGGTGGGAGAGTTGCTTGAATCTGGGAGGCAGAGGTTGCAGTGAGCTGAGATCATGCCATTATACTCCAGCCTGGACGACAGAGCAAGACTCCATCTCAAAAAAGAAAAAAGAAAAAATATAGGAGTATTTTTTGTTTTTCTTTTTGTTTTTTGTTTTGAGACGGAGTCTCGCTCTGTCACCCAGGCTGGAGTGTAATGGCCCGTCTTGGCTCACTGCAACCTCTGCCTCCCAGGTTCAAGCAATTCTGCCTCAGCCTCCCGAGTAGCTGGGACTATAGACGCTCTCCACCATGCCCGGCTAATCTTTGTATTTTTAGTAGAGATGAGGTTTCACCATGTTGGTCAGGCTGGTTTCGAATTCCGGACCTCGTGATCCTCCCGCCTTGGCCTCCCAAAGTGCTAGGATTACAGGTGTGAGCCACCGCGCCTGACTAAGTATATCTTTTTTTAAAAAAGAAAATAAATAAAGAAATAAAATCTACATAGCAGTGACTAGGAAACCAGAATATCCCATTCATGTCTTGGTCCTCATCTTACCGAATGGATCACATCCTGTTTCTTCATCATTTCATCAGCTGCAAGGCAGTTGGGCTGTGATGGGACAGGACAACAGCCAGAAAATGCTGGAATGTGGCCAGAGCTGAGGCAGTGCTCACCCCACACGTGTTCATTAAATGCCTACTGTGTGCAGAGTGAGGTGGTGAATACAAAGGTAAACACGGCAAGGTGGTCTCACCCTCCAGTCCCTGGAAGAGCACAGGTCACCACTGGCTGCTGTCATAGCAGCTGTCGAGTATGGGCAGCTGGGCCAAGCCAAAGCGGAATGGTCAGAAGAACGGCATCAGTGAGACAAAACAGTGGAGACAGCGTGACAGGACACGGACTCAACGGCTGGAGGCCAGCCTGGCACGCAGCAATTGGGAATGGGGTGTCTGTTCTGGAACAAAGGAGTTCAGCAACCATGATTTGGAGAGGCAGAAAAGCAAACACCAGGCTTTCCGAAAATGGTTGCTATGACCACAAACCCAAAGACAGCTGCATGGTCATTTCTGGGCCCCACCTGTGCTTATTATTGGTGTTAGCATCAGCATTATCTTGGAATAGGGACAACATCTTATATGAGGCATTCATTCAAAATGTTATTTAATTTGTAAAACTTCCTTATGCTACTGCCACGGGAAAAAAATTATTAAATAAACTCAGCTAAATTTCTGGAAATTTTATTTGCATACAATGTATACAAATAATAGCGCCTAATTTAGAATCCTGGCTCTCTCACTTTCTAGCTGAGAGATTAGAGACAAACTAGTGGATTTGTCTTTGTGTCTTTGTTTGCAAGTCTGTAAATGGTGTAACAGTCTCCACCTCACAGGGTTACAATGAGGACAGAGTGACGTAATGTGTGTAAAGCTCTTCTAACAGCCCAGTCAGGGGCACAAAGTAAGTGCTATATACATGTTAGGTATATTATTATTATTAAATCAGTATGTTGAGCTCAAAGTCAGACCAATGTCAGCCTGTCCCCTCTTTTTTTCCTTATTTTCCTATCTTTAGAGATAATTTTGGATGAACATCTACTTTTCTTTTTTCTGAGACGGAGTCTCGTCCTGTCACCCAGGCTGGAGTACAATGGCACGATCTTGGCTCACTGCAACCTCCGCCTCCCGGGCTCAAGCAATTTTCCTGCCTCAGCCTCCCCAGTAGCTGGGACTACAGACGCCTGCCACCATGCCTGGCTAATTTTTGTATTTTTAGTAGAGATGGGGTTTCACTGTGTTGACCAGACTGGTCTCGAACTTCTGACCTCAGGTGATCCACCTGCCTCAGCCTCCAAAAGTGGTTGGGTTACAGGTGTGGGTCACCGAGCCTGCCCTATTTTTTTTTTGCTCTGTCACCCAGTGCAGTAGTGTGATCTCAGCTCACTGCAACCTCTGCCGCCTGGGTTTAAGCAATCCTCCTGCTTCAGCCTCTGGGGTAGCTGAGATTACAGGTGTGCGCCGCCATGTCTGGCTAATTTTTGTATTTTTAGTAGAGACGAGGTTTCACCATGTTGGCCAGACTGGTCTCAAACTTCTGACCTCAAGCAATCTGCCCGCTTCGGCCTCCTAAAGTGCTAGGATTACAGGCTGGATGAACATCTACTTATTACATAATCTTCTTTTTTTTTTTTTTTTTTTTTTGAGACGGAGTCTCGCTGTGTCTCCCAGGCTGGAGTGCAGTGGCGCCATCTCGGCTCACTGCAGGCTCCGCCTCCCGGGTTCATGCCATTCTCCCGCCTCAGCCTCCCAAGTAGCTGGGACTACAGGCGCCCGCCACCACGCCCGGCTAGTTTTTTGTATTTTTAGTAGAGACGGGGTTTCACCATGTTAGCCAGGATAGTCTCGATCTCCTGACCTCGTGATCCACCCGCCTCGGCCTCCCAAAGTGCTGGGATTACAGGCTTGAGCCACCGCGCCTGGCCTACATAATCTTCTTAAAAACTTTTTTTTTTTTTGAGACGGAGTTTCGCCCTTGTTGCCCAGGCTGGAGTGCAATGGTGCAATCTCAGCTCACCACAACCTCTGCCTCCCAGGTTCAAGCGATTCTCCTGCCTCAGCCTCCCAAGTAGCTGGGATTACAGGCATGCACCATCATGCCCGGCTAATTTTCTATTTTTAGTAGAGACAGGGTTTCTCCATGTTGGTCAGGCTGGTCTCCAACTCCCAACCTCAGGTAATCCGCCCACTTCGGCCTCCCAAAGTGCTGGGATTACAGGCGTGAGCCACCGTGCCCGGCCTTAAAAACTTCTTTTAAAAAATTATGTATGTATTTGTTTATTTTTGAGACAGGGTTTTGCTATGCTGCCCAGGCTGGTGTCAAATTCCTGGGCTTAAGCAATCCACCCACCTCAGCCTCCCAAAGTGCTGGGATTAGAGGCGTGAGACACCGCACCCAGCCTAAAAACTTTTTATCCTGGAGACAGTGTCCATAAACTTAATCTGATATTTCACAAGTTGCTGAGGCATAGGAAACTCTTTTCTTTATACAATATTTTCAGACCACCAAGCCATGAGAGGTGACAGCAGTAGGAAATCTCATGAGCTCTTTGGTCAGCAGCCATTTCTTAGTGGAAAGGACTATTTCTGACCTTCAATTCTCAGCAGTTACAAATGTCAAAGGCAGACCTTTCCTCTCCTCCCACGCTCCTGTGCTGCAGCTTCCCTCCCTGTAGATAAGTGAATGCCGATGGGGTGTGACTGGGCCAGGACTGAAGGGTCCCTGGCCTAAAATATCTTACTCTGCCTGGAAGGCTGGGCTTCACATAATCTGTATCATACTCTGAGGTCTGGGCAAAGGGGCTTCCCCTTCAAAGCTAGCACTATAAATATGCCTCAAGGTTGTCACCGGGAGTCCCTAGATAAACCAGCCCTCTGGGAGGGGCATTAACCTTTTATCTTCCTAACCCATGTAGGAACTCAGGACCTGGATGGAGGATGAGGAGAGGCACCTCCCGGAGGCACAGGACGATCCGACCCGCGCCATGTTTCGTGGTGTACTTCGTGTTTTCAAGTTGTTGTTTTCAGTGACTTATCAAAAAAACAAAACTCTAATATAAAATAGGAAAAAGTATAGATGATATAAAGTAGCACAAATAGTCCTTTATCCTGAAAGAACTTAGGGATTTACCAAGAAAAAATATGCATGTTAAATTTCAAATAATGATACAATTCTTTTTCTCCTTCCTTTCTTTTTTCTTCTTTTTTTTTAGAGATGGGGTCTTGCTATGTTGCCCAGGCTGGATTTGAACTCTTGGCTTCAAGTGATCCTCCCACTTCAGCCTCCCGAATCACTGGGACTACAGGTGCCTGCAATTGTACCCAGCTCGGGACACCATTCTTACATTTTATTTTATTTTATTTTATTGAATCAGAGTCTCACTCTGTCACCTAAGCCGGAGTGCAGTGGCATCATCTTAGCTCAATGCAACCTCCACCTGCTGGGTTCAAGCAATTCTCCCTTTCTCAGCCTCCCCAGTAGCTGGGATTACAGGCGCCCACCACCACACCCAGCTAATTTTTGTATTTTTAGTAGAGATGGGGTTTCACCATGTTGGCCAGATTGGTCTTGAACTCTGACCTCAGGTGATCTGCCCACCTTGGCCTCCCAAAATGCTGGGATTGCAGGCATGAGCCACCGCACCCAGCCCAATTCTTACATTTTGAAAGCATTTTATGTTTTCATATCCATCATCTTCTTAGAGATAACATCTCCTTCAGCTGAGCCCAGTATTAACCTTCCCATGACCCCATTACCTGCAGTGTCTGTGCCTGATCAGACCCAACTCCTTGAGGCTAGAGACTGTCCTCTTGCTGCTTCCTCAACATCAAGTGCAAAAGGTGCCCAAGAAATGACAGGTAGGGGAACCAAAGACCTCCGATATTTTGTGAGGATGCACGACAATGTTGTTAGAGCTTCTATTTTTGTGTTTTAGTTTTTCAAGGGAAATTTGAAAATATCCAGGTTTTAAAATAGGTATTGACAAGTTATTAAAAAAAAAAAATACACCTTTAGGTTGGGCCCAGTGGCTCATGCGTGTAATCCTGGCACTTTAGGAGCCCAAGGAAGGAGGATTTCTTGAGCCCAGGAGTTTGAAACTAGCCTGTCTTAAAAACAAAAAACAAACAAACAAAAACCTTTAAAACACTGAGTAGACCCAACAAAACACAACGCGTCAGTAAATAGAAAGTAAAAATATAGGCCGGGCGCAGTGGCTCACATCTGTAATCCCAGCACTTTGGGAGACTGAGGCAGGAGGATCATGAGGTCAGGAGTTCAAGACCGGCCTGGCCAACACGGTGAAACCCCATCTCTACTAAAGATACAAAAAATTAGCCAGTTGTGGTGGCTCGCGCCTGTGATCCCAGCAGGCAGGAGGCTGAGGCAGGAGAATCGCTTGAACCCAGGAGGCAGAGGTTGCAGTGAGCAGAGATGGCACCACTGCACTCCAGCCTGGGTGACAGGACAAGACTCCATCTCAAAAAAAAAAAAAGTAAAAATATAAAAATAGCAGTGACCATTTATTGTCTACTCTATGCCAGTCATTTTACGTATTTTATTTGTGTATTTATTTTTTGAGAAAGGTCTCTCTCTGTCGCAGGGGCTGGAGTGCAGTGGCACAGTCATAGTTCATAGTTCACTGCAGCCTCAAACTCCTGGGCTCAAGCGATCCTCCCCCATCAGTCTCCTGAGTAGCTAGGACTATAGGTTTTCACCACCACGCCCAGCTGACATATATTATTTATTTTTAATAAATAATAGCCGGGCGTGGTGGCTCACGCTTGAAATCCCAGCACTTTGGGAGGCCAAGGCGGGAGGATCACTTGAGGTTGGGAGTTTGACACTAGCCTGACCAACATGGAGAAACCCCGTCTCTACTAAAAAATATAAAATATATAAAATAAGCCGGGCGTGGTGGTGCACACCTCTAATACCAGCTACTCGGGAGGCCGAGGCAGGAGAATCACTTGAACCTGGGAGGGAGAGGTTGCAGTGAGCCGAGATCACGCCATTGCACTCCAGCCTGGGCAACAAGTGTGAAATTCCGTCTCAAAAAAAAAAAAAAAAAGATAAAACTAATAGATGGATTACTCTTGTGGTTAAAAAATTCACAAAAATAACATAACACGGCTAGGCGCGGTGGCTCATGCCTGTAATCCCAGCACTTGGATCACCTGAGGTCAGGAGTTCAAGGTCAGCCTGGCCAAGATGGTGAAACCCTGTCTCTACTAAAAATACAAAAAAAAAAAAAAAAAAATTCGCCGGGCGTCTGTAATCCCAGCTACTCAGGAGGCTGAGGCAGGAGAATCGCTTGAACCCGGGAGGTGGAGGTTGCAGTGAGCCGAGATCGTGCCATTGCCCTCCAGCCTGGGCGACAAGAATGAGACTCCGTCTCAATAATAATAATATTAATAACAAGAGGCCGGGCACGGTGGCTCACGCCTGTAATCCCAACACTTTGGGAGGCTGAGACGGGCGGATCACGAGGTCAGGAGATCGAGACTATCCTGGCTAACACGGTGAAACCCCGTCTCTACTAAAAATACAAAAAATTAGCCGGGCTTGGTGGCGGGCGCCTGTAGACCCGGCTACGGGGGAGGCTGGGGCAGGAGAATGGCGTGAACCCGGGAGGCGGAGCTTGCAGTGAGTCAAGATCGCGCCACTGCACTCCAGCCTGGGCGAAAGAGAGAGACTCCGTCTCGAATAATAATAATAAACATAACACAGAGTAAAAAGCAAAAGCCTTTTTCAGTTCTCTTCCAACCCTGAACCCCTCCCCAGATGTCACCAATACTACTGAGTTTGGGGTGCATTCTTCCATATATAAATAGATAAAGAGACATATCCAAGTCCATCCTATATATTAGATTAGTCCCATTTTGCAGATGAGCAAACTGCACCACACAGAGGTGGAAGTATTTGTGGAAGACCACACAGCCGGCAAGTGCTGGAGCTGAGATTCAAAACCAGATCACTCTGACTCAGAAGTCAGCACGTTGTCCTTCCGCTGAGTCCCGAGTGTAAAACCTTACTGAGGGAAAAACCGAAGCTCATAGAAGTCCCAGCAATCAGAACCACAGGGTTCACTGCCCAACACGGGAGAGCTAGGAGTGACTGAGCTTGCAGGTGAGGCTGCGTGGAGGAGAGAGCCTGGACCCACGCGGATCCGGGGCCGCGGGCACCTCCGTCCAGGGGGCCGCCCTCCCGGACCAGCGGCTCTCCCAGGCCGCCTAGCTCCAGGCGCCCCTGGAGGCCGCCCGCGCCGCGCCGCTCTCGCACCGCTCACCCGAGCCACTCGGAGGCCCGGGCTGCTTAAGTCCCTAATCCCAGCCGGACACGAGGACAGCGCCCGGGAGCGACCGCAGCCTCCGACCCCGGCTGGGCCCGCCCGGGCTTCTGCTCACGCAGCCGTCCGGGGGCGCCCGGCGCGCAGCCCGGGGTGGGTGGTCCTGGCGAACGGGACTGCGAGGCCGACCGTCCCCACCCCGGGACCGCCAAGGGGCGCGGGCTGGGGCGCGTGGCGGGCGGGGCGGGGGCGGGCACGAGGGCGGAGTCGCGGCCGAGGCGGCGGTGTCCGGAGAGCGGCTCAGGGGCCGCAGTGGCCGCCGCGGAGCGAGGCTGCCTGTAGAGAGCGTCCGGGCGCAGAAGGGTTAACGGGCCACCGGGGCGCGCAGAGCAGGTAGAGACCTCCCCGAGACCCCGGCCCCGGCCGCCCCTCTCCCGGGTCCCATTAGACCGCCAGCCCCGCGCGCCCGCGTCGTCCCCTCTCCCTGCGCTGTGCGGTCGGTCGCGCCCCCGCCACGACCCCGGCCCCAGCTCCGGTGGTCTCGGACGATCTTCCAGCCCCTGGGGTCGAATTCCTGGGGAGGGGGTCTGATCCCGTGGAACTCTGGCCCCATCACCCGGGCGAGGAGTGAGCCAAAATTCCTCCTAAGTCACACAGCGAAGTTGGAAAACAGACCCACGACCTCCCCGCGCGGGCAGCGCCTCCTGCCCTCTCCCTAGGAGGGTGCTCTCGGACGGTGTGCCCCCCGCCCCCCTACTGCAACTCCTGGAGTTGGAGGACAGGGTCGCCGCGAGGGACGCAGGTGGGTGCCCTTGATCCAGTTCAGTCCGATGACAGAAGAGGTTGACAAAAAAGAAAGACACCTGTTGGGGTGGCCTGCCAGACCCAGGAGTGGAGGGCTCCATGAGGGCCAGGGAATTCGGACTCAGGGCAGGGATTCTCTGTGGCTATTCCAGAAACACAGGGGTCGAGCCACACTCTCCAGCAGGGAGACCTGGGGGTGAAGGGGTGAGCCCTGCGCAGGTCTCTGTTCCTTGGTCTTCACTGGGCAGTGTGGAGAGGTGTGGCCCGGAGGAGCCCACATTTGTCCAGACCAGGGTCTATTCTGGCACCAACCTCTGACCTCTCCTTTCCTCGTCCTGGGCCGTGAACGACACCAAATGAGGGACATGGAAAGGGGTGAGAAGCACAAATGTGCGTGTGTTTCTGCAGAGGAGGGGGCATGGGCCCCTGCCGGGCTGCGCAGGGGAGGGTGGGGTGGGACTTTTCCAGAGAGGGAGCCAGGCCTGGCCTGGGCCCCGGGAGCTCACGTCACCCCCACCCCTCACTTCTCCAGGGAACTGCCAAGGCCAAACCCAGCTCGGGACGGGATTATGTGTACTGGGTAGACCCGTGGAGAGGGGCGGTGAGATCTGGGTGGCAGAGAGAAACAGAGGCAGAGAGGGCATGGAGAGGGGTCGGCATCAGAGAAGGGGCCGGCAGTGACCATCACCCCCTTTCTTCTTCCCTCAGCTGGAGTAACAGAGTCAGGCAGAGCCTGAACACTTGGGTGGAACATGGGCCCTTCTCTGGAGACCCTGGCCTCCCCCGTTCAGTCAGGGCGGAGTTGCTGACCTCAGTGGCCGGCCCAGCCAGGGGAAGGAGTGGCCATCGGCAACCCCCTCCCCAACCCTAAACCGTGAGGCACGCCCGCTCTGGCTCAGCCACTCTGACCCCTCCCTCAAATTATGAGCCCTAGGTCTCAGGGAGGGCAGTGGGGCGCAGTGTCTGCCCCCAGGCACATTCCTTCCCTTCTCTTGGTCATTTTCTGCCCCAGAACTGGCCCACCTCAGCAATTCGAGGGCTCCCTGGATTCCTTTCCCGGGTGCCTTTCAGATCCAACAGAAACAGATTTTTTTTTTTCCTGGAAAGCAGACCCAAGAGTGGGATGAGGAGCAGGGGTGGGAAGGCCTCTAAGTGAGAAGGGGGCAAGGAGAGTCAGGCTTTGTGGCTCGGGAGGGTTCCAAGCCTCACTTCTCCAGTGTTCAAAGCTGAACTTCAGATGGACTTCCTGGCTCTTGAGAATGAGAGGCCTGTGGCTGGGGCAAGAGGCAGCCGTGGCTGCACCTCTCCTTCCCGCTTCCCCAGCTGGTAGAGCCGCACAGGAAACAAGCCCTCACTGAACCAATGCTGGATGCTGGCACCCAGAGTGGGTGTTACATTGCCGGCTTCTTCTCTAGAGATTAAACCGTCAACCCATTTAGCTTATCCCTTGGCCAAAAGTGTCTGAGATGTGCCTGGATGTTCCCGCACATCTCTTCCACAGAAGGGAAGAGAAAGCCAGGAGGCAATGGCTTTCTCGTTGAGATGAAATGGCTGGGGAAGGTCTCGTTTCTGGAAGACCCGAGGAAGGGGCTTCTGGTGGATCCTCAGAGAGAGTGTCTGGCACATCCTCAGTGGAGCCTTCCTCCTCTACTTTCTAGGCACCTCTGGGAGGGCAGGAGTGGGAGCAGATGACAACCATTTTAGAAGGAGCCCTCTGGCTGGGTGCGGTGGCTCACACTTGTCATCCCAGCACTTTGGGAGGCCAAGGCGGGAGAAGCGCTTGAGGCCAGGAGTTTGAGACCAGCCTGTGCAATTTAGCTGGATCCCGTCTCCACCAAAAAATACAAAAATTAGCTGGGTGTGGTGGTGCACGCATGTAGTCCCACCTACTCAGGAGGCTGAGGAGGAAGGAGAGCCTGTGAGTTTGAGGCTACAATGAGCTTTGGTGGCACCATTGCACTCCAGCCTGGATGACAGAGTGAGATCTCCATCTCAGAAAAAAAAAAAAAAAAAAGCCGTTTGTGTGTGCCTGAGCCGGCCTAGAAACAGTCTCTAGGTAGGATTTGGGGAGGAGCTAAGAAGCCCCTACAGGGCCCAGGAGTGGGGACTGAGCCTTAGTTGGAAGGCTGAGGTCAGCCCCCGACCATGTAGCCTCTACAGATGGACAAGGCAGTGATCCTCCCTGCTCCCACCCTGAGGATCCTAAAGGGGTGGGCCAGTCTCACCACCTCCTCCACTCTGATCTGTCCTCCCAGCCCCAAGCTCTCTGGACACTGGAGAGGTAACCACCAGGCTTCTGTCCCTGCAGAGAGCACCCTCCACACCCAGATGCCTGCCCAGATGGCTGTGTAGTTTTTGTGACCAGTCCGCTCCTCCTTTGCCCTGGGGCAGTAGAGGGGGGAGTGATGGAGAACTGGGCAGGCAGGTGAGAGAAGGAGCCATGGGGGGGAGGGAAGGGGGGGTTGCTGGGACGGCTCCGTGTCTGGAAGTGAGGGAAAGAGGACCACTGGGAGGGGCAGGGGAAGTGATGAGTAACTTCTGCTTTCTGAGAAGTTGGTAGTCAGGATATGGGGAGCCGGCTGGGGGCGGAGGGTGGTGTTGCAACACCCCCTCTGGCTCCAGTCTGACGTCCCTCCCATGGCCTTTGGTTTGCAGGCCCTGGCTGTATCTGCTGCTGCTGCTGCTTCTGTCCCTCCCTCAGCTCTGCCTGGATCAGGAGGTGAGCTTTGGACAAGTGAGCAGCTGCAGCCTGCCTGCCACCCTTTCATCTCCCCCTGGGCTCCCACCCCATCTCTCCAGGCCACGCCTCCTTTCCCCACAGCCCATCCACCTCCCCTGCCAACTCCACAGTTACTTGCCTCACAACACCAAGAGGCCGAGGTGTAGTTCTCCCTCTGCTGCTGAATGTGACCCTGGACTGGCAGCGACTCCGTGAGCCCCAGTGGTGGTCTAGATGGACGCTCTGGACAGTTCCCTCTAATCCTTCCAATTCTGTCTGACCTTTTTCTCTATATAGGTGTTGTCCGGACACTCTCTTCAGACACCTACAGAGGAGGGCCAGGGCCTCGAAGGTGTCTGGGGACCTTGGGTCCAGTGGGCCTCTTGCTCCCAGCCCTGCGGGGTGGGGGTGCAGCGCAGGAGCCGGACATGTCAGCTCCCTACAGTGCAGCTCCGCCCGAGTCTGCCCCTCCCTCCCCGGCCCCCAAGACATCCAGAAGCCCTCCTCCCCCGGGGCCAGGGTCCCAGACCCCAGACTTCTCCAGAAACCTTCCCCTTGTACAGGACACAGTCTCGGGGAAGGGGTGGCCCACTTCGAGGTCCTGCTTCCCACCTAGGGAGAGAGGAGACCCAGGAGATTCAAGCGGCCAGGAGGTGAGAGGCCTGGGTGGAAGAGGTGGGCCTTGGGCAAGGTGGGGGCTTAGCAAGAAGGAAAGGGGAGCACGGGTGACTTCAGAGGGCTTGTCTTTGGTGCCAGGAAGTAAACTGGGGAAACAGGGTCAGAGGTGGTCAGAGCTGTGCCCCCACATCTGAAACACCTTCTCAGGTCCCGGCTTCGAGACCCCATCAAACCAGGAATGTTCGGTTATGGGAGAGTGCCCTTTGCATTGCCACTGCACCGGAACCGCAGGCACCCTCGGAGGCCACCCAGATCTGAGCTGTCCCTGATTTCTTCTAGAGGGGAAGAGCCCATTCCATCCCCTACTCCAAGAGCAGAGCCATTCTCCACAAACGGCAGCCCCCAAACTGAGCTCCCTCCCACAGAACTGTCTGTCCACACCCCATCCCCCCAAGCAGAACCTCTAAGCCCTGAAACTGCTCAGACAGAGGTGGCTCCCAGAACCAGGCCTGCCCCTCCACAGCACCACCCCAGAGCCCAGGCCTCTGACACAGAGCCCCCCTCACCCACGCACTCCTTAGGAGAAGGTGGCTTCTTCCGTGCATCCTCTCAGCCACGAAGGCCAAGTTCCCAGAGTTGGGCCAGTCCCCAGGTAGCAGGGAGACGCCCTGATCCTTTCCCTTCAGTCCCTCGGGGCCGAGGCCAGCAGGGCCAGGGGCCCTGGGGAATGGGGGGGACTCCTCACGGGCACCGCCTGGAGCCTGACCCTCAGCATCCGGACGGCTGGCTGCCCCTGCTGAGCAACGGCCCCCATGCCAGCTCCCTCTGGAGCCTCTTTGCTCCCAGTAGCCCTATTCCAAGATGTTCTGGGGAGAGTGAGCAGCTAAGAGCCTGCAGCCAAGCGGTGAGTCTCCTCGGGTCTCCCCTCCCAACCCCAACCTCCACTGTGGCCTCCCCGCCCTGAAGCTGGGCCCTCAGCTTCTTCTCGGCCCCTGAGGGAGAAGGGCCTTGGCATCTGACCACCTCAGGGCAGGGGTCTTGGAGCTCTTCCGCTGACCTGATCCTCCCGCCTGCTCCCCAGGTTCAGCCCTGACCTTACCCTCATTTTGCTCCCCAGCTCTGACTCCTTTGTACCCCTCACCGCAGCCCTGCCCCCCCGAGCAGCCAGACCCCCGGGCCCTGCAGTGCGCGGCCTTTAACTCCCAGGAATTCATGGGCCAGCTGTACCAGTGGGAGCCCTTCACCGAAGGTGAGGTTTCTTGCCCACCCCTGGGCAGTGATGACTTGGAATTGGGGATGAAGGGGAGAGGAGACACCTGCTTACTCCCAGCCCTGAATGACTTCCAGCCCCTCTGCTTCCCCTGCGCCGTGCCTTCTTTCTTCTCCCTGGGGCTGGGTCAGGAGACAGCACAGGTGGCGGCGAGTGGTCTGCAGAGGGGTCGGGGTGGGAGGAGGAGGTGCGGGAGACACGCTTTGTCCGGACTCCTCTGGGAAGGCCATCACTGGGGGTCAGGTGGCTGTGACACAAGAGGGCCACAGTGGGAGAGATCCTGTCCAGCCGTGACAGCTGGGTGGAGGTGTGCCACGTATCCTGGGCACTACCGTATCGGTTGCTCCCAGGTTACCATCCGCTTCATTTTAGGCCTGTGTTGACACCAAGACAAGCACTCAAGAGCTCTGAACACACAGAATCATGGGCGTCAGGGATTGCTCCTCTCTCGGTTCAGAGTCCCCTTGATGGTCTCAGTGACCTCGACTGACCTGACCACCTTCCTTTTTTTTTTTTTTTTCTGAGACAGAGTCTCGCTCTGTCACCCAGGCTGGAATGCAGATCTCGGCTCACTGCAACCTCTGCCTCCTGGGTTCAAGCAATTCTCCTGCCTCAGCCTCCCAAGTAGCTGGGACTACAGGCATGTGCCACCATGCCCGGTTAATTTTTGTATTTGTAGTAGAGATGGGGTTTCACCATATTGGCCAGGCTGGTCTTGAACTCCTGACCTAATGATCTACCGGCCTCGGCCTCCCAAAGTGCTGGGATTATAGGCATGAGCCACTGTGCCGGCCCTGACCACCTTCTCAGCTTGTGCTGTTGTCACATTTCCTTCATCCACAGTGACCTGGGCAACCTCAAGGTGCCCCCCCGGGGCCTCTCTCAGCTAACCTCCCACCAGGGAGCCCACTAACCACCCTTCTACCCTGTCCCTTAGTCCAGGGCTCCCAGCGCTGTGAACTGAACTGCCGGCCCCGTGGCTTCCGCTTCTATGTCCGTCACACCGAAAAGGTCCAGGATGGGACCCTATGTCAGCCTGGAGCCCCTGACATCTGTGTGGCTGGACGCTGTCTGGTGAGGGAAGACGGGGTGCACACACACACACACGCATATGCGCACAGATACACACCCCTGTACACATACACATGTACACACACATGCATGAACATATGCACACATGCAAGCATGTACACACACGTATGCAGACACACATGCATATGCACACATATGGACACAGACACATGTATGCATACACATGTGCACTCGTGCATGAACACATGCACATATGCATATGCACACAGACACACACGGACACACATGCACACACGCATATGCGCACGCACACCTGTACACATACACATGTAGACACATGCATGAACACATGCACACATGCACACACACGTATTTGCACAGTCTCATTAATTAATTCAACAACAAAACACCATACTGAGATAACCAAGGGAGAATTTTAACCTGCCAAGCTGGGCTGAGCAGAGCCTGAAGGATCTGATCGGGCACCTGTCCGTGTCCCTGGGTCTGACTGGGGACGGTGGGGCTGCTTTTGTGCTCTCACTTGTAGCACAAAAAGCAGGGTAGTGAGCTGAGGCTCCCGAGGGGACCGGGGTGGGGTTGAGGTGGTGTCTGGCATTCTGTGGCCGCTGCCTCACCTCACTCTCTCCAGAGCCCCGGCTGTGATGGGATCCTTGGCTCTGGCAGGCGTCCTGATGGCTGTGGAGTCTGTGGGGGTGATGATTCTACCTGTCGCCTTGTTTCGGGGAACCTCACTGACCGAGGGGGCCCCCTGGGCTATCAGAAGATCTTGTGGATTCCAGCGGGAGCCTCGCGGCTCCAGATTGCCCAGCTCCGGCCTAGCTCCAACTACCTGGGTGAGCACCCAGCTGCCTCCCTTTCACTTCCATCTCTGTTCAGCCCTCCATACCCCCACTCAGTGCAGTGAGCAAGCCAAACGGGGAAGTCCAGGGTCTGGCCCCTCCCCTTGTGGAAGGAGTGAGGAAGCTGAGAGGGCTTGGGGGGATCTTAGGTTCTGGTGGGAGCTTCTATAGGCTGAGGACACAGTGTGGGAGGAGGAAAGTATTATCACCCTGGAATTTCCCAATCTCTCACCTCTGACCTGCAGCACTTCGTGGCCCTGGGGGCCGGTCCATCATCAATGGGAACTGGGCTGTGGATCCCCCTGGGTCGTACAGGGCCGGCGGGACCGTCTTTCGATATAACCGTCCTCCCAGGGAGGAGGGCAAAGGGGAGAGTCTGTCGGCTGAAGGCCCCACCACCCAGCCTGTGGATGTCTATGTGAGCCTGGGGCCAGGGGCAGCTGGATGCTGGGGAGGGAGGCTGTTCCCTCTAAGGGCAGAGCTGTGGTTGTCAAGATGGGAGATAGAGCTGGTGGCATCCCCCTCTGGCCACCCCCAAACATTCATTATCTTCTCTTCTCCCCAGATGATCTTTCAGGAGGAAAACCCAGGCGTATTTTATCAGTATGTCATCTCTTCATCTCCTCCAATCCTTGAGAACCCCACCCCAGAGCCTGCTGTCCCCCAGCTTCAGCCGGGTAAGACTCTGACCCCTGCACTTGGAAGGAGGAGGGAGAAGCTGCAGGGGTGGCTCTGGGGCAGTGGGGTGGCATCTGATTCGCCTGCTCCCCTGCACAGAGATTCTGAGGGTGGAGCCCCCACTCGCTCCAGCGCCCCGCCCAGCCCGGACCCCAGGCACTCTCCAGCGCCAGGTGCGGATCCCCCAGATGCCCGCCCCGCCCCATCCCAGGACACCCCTGGGGTCTCCAGCTGCGTACTGGAAACGAGTGGGACACTCCGCATGCTCAGCGTCCTGTGGGAAAGGTGAGACATCGCACCTTGGACCAGCACCTCAGTCCAAGCCCCCCAACTGACACTCCTGATCCTGCATCCGGGATAGTGGGGCCACGCCCGACCCTGCATCTGGGACACCACTGAGCTTGGGCTCCAGCCTCCTGCCTCCCTGGCTGCCTTCTCACCCACTCAGGTGTCTGGCGCCCCATTTTCCTCTGCATCTCCCGTGAGTCGGGAGAGGAAGTGGATGAACGCAGCTGTGCCGTGGGTGCCAGGCCCCCAGCCTCCCCTGAACCCTGCCACGGCGCCCCGTGCCCCCCATAGTGAGTATGGCCCACGGGGAGGGTTAGGGTACTGGAAACACAGCAGTTGCCCCCAGAATCTTACCTGAATTCTGCACTCAACGCGACATCTCCTGGCTGCAGAGAGACAACATTAGATTAGAAAGGCGGACATTCGGTAGGCAGCAAGAAAGCCATGGCAGGCTGAGCCCCCCAGGAACCCAGACTCCAAACGCCAAACGTGCCCACTCTCCTCTGAGGCCCCCATGTCCAATGTGTCTTCCATCTCCCCTGCCATGGCAGCCCCACATATCTCATCTGTGTCTCCATCTCTTCCCTGCCCTGCTGGTGCCTGAAGCTGGGAGGCTGGTGAGTGGACATCCTGCAGCCGCTCCTGTGGCCCTGGCACCCAGCACCGCCAGCTGCAATGCCGGCAGGAGTTTGGGGGGGGTGGCTCCTCGGTGCCCCCGGAGCGCTGTGGACATCTCCCCCGGCCCAACATCACCCAGTCTTGCCAGCTGCGCCTCTGTGGCCATTGGGAAGTTGGCTCTCCTTGGAGCCAGGTGAGTGTGCCCGGGCAAGGTGCCGGGGAGGGGAATGGGTACTGGTGAACAAGAGCAGCGGTTTTTCAACTTCTTTTTCATCAGCAGAAACTATTTACAAACAGGGTTTCATATGGACCCCCAATATAGAAGTCAGATAAGGGACTGAATCAGGGATTGGGGGCCTGGGGCCCTAGGGCTCAGCCTCCTCCTCAGCCCATGAAACCATGTGACTGCTGGGCTGGGGATCGAAGGCAGAGCCTGGTTCTGAAGCCCTAGAGCTGGAGGCTGGCTGAGAAGCCCAGCTCCCTGGATTCCCCTCACCCCCTCAGTGCTCCGTGCGGTGCGGCCGGGGCCAGAGAAGCCGGCAGGTTCGCTGTGTTGGGAACAATGGTGATGAAGTGAGTGAGCAGGAGTGCGCGTCAGGCCCCCCGCAGCCCCCCAGCAGAGAGGCCTGTGACATGGGGCCCTGTACTACCGCCTGGTTCCACAGCGACTGGAACTCCAAGGTGAGCCCCGAACCCCCAGCCATGTCCTGCATCCTGGGTGACCATGCCCAGGACACCTCAGCCTTTCCAGCACAGCTCAATAAACTTGTATTGATCAAGTGCCTGCTATATGCTTGACGCTGGGAACTCAGAGGTAAGTGAGAACAACTTCCATGAGGGGCCCAGCTAGGATTCCCCGTCCAGGCCTGGTACCCGGGGACGTTCCCTACCGCCCAGGATTCGGACCCAGGATGCATCCCTCCCTGCCCCCTCTCCTGTCCCTTGTGCCAGTCACCAGCAGGCCCCTCACGCAGGCCGCTCTCCTCCTCTGCAGTGCTCAGCCGAGTGTGGGACGGGAATCCAGCGGCGCTCTGTGGTCTGCCTTGGGAGTGGGGCAGCCCTCGGGCCAGGCCAGGGAGAAGCAGGAGCAGGAACTGGGCAGAGCTGTCCACCAGGAAGCCGGCCCCCTGATATGCGTGCCTGCAGCCTGGGGCCCTGTGAGAGGACTTGGCGCTGGTACACAGGGCCCTGGGGTGAGGTGAGCTGAGCGCCTGCTGAGGGCAGGAAGGGGGTGCCAGTCCCAGTGGGATTCCTTGTGGGCACTTGGGGCACTCTCTGTCCTCCCCTCCCCTCATCACCCTGCCCTCCCCCTACACTAGTGTTCCTCCGAATGTGGCTCCGGCACACAGCGTAGAGACATCATCTGTGTCTCCAAACTGGGGACGGAATTCAACGTGACTTCTCCAAGCAACTGTTCTCACCTCCCCAGGCCCCCTGCCCTGCAGCCCTGTCAAGGGCAGGCCTGCCAGGACCGATGGTTTTCCACACCCTGGAGCCCGGTGAGTGCCTGGCTGCCCTGCCCTGCTCAGCCTGGGCCCCCAGGGGAGGTCCTCTCACTGTACCCTTCCAGGCCTCTCTGTGCCCCAGAATAAGCCCAGCCAAGCGTTACCACTGTCCTACTTCTTATAGACTTGGAGGACAGATGGGCCCCCTCCACTTGGGATTTCACAATGTCCTAGGAGGGTCCCCACCACCACCTTTTGGGGAGAGAGGTGGCAGCCGGGGGTTAAGGAGGATCCCAGGCCTGGCAAAGGTCTGATATGATGGCCGGGGTCGCCCCAGTGTTCTCGCTCCTGTCAAGGGGGAACGCAGACACGGGAGGTCCAGTGCCTGAGCGCCAACCAGACCCTCAGCACCCGATGCCCTCCTCAACTGCGGCCCTCCAGGAAGCGCCCCTGTAACAGCCAACCCTGCAGCCAGCGCCCTGGTAAAGAGCCCCCTCTCCCCAATCCCCAATAGAGTGGATTAGCTGAAGTATGGGAGGAGATGAGAAGGGACCAGTGGGAATGGGCAGCACACCCATTCCCAGAGAGGTGGGTCCTGGTGACTGTCTTGTGCCCACTGGCCTCCTCTGTCCCTAGATGATCAATGCAAGGACAGCTCTCCACATTGCCCCCTGGTGGTACAGGCCCGGCTCTGCGTCTACCCCTACTACACAGCCACCTGTTGCCGCTCTTGCGCACATGTCCTGGAGCGGTCTCCCCAGGATCCCTCCTGAAAGGGGTCTGGGGCACCCTCATGGTTTTCTATGCCACCATCGGTCACCCATTGATCAGCCCACTCTGAACCCCCTGGCTCTCCAGCCTGTCCCAGTCTCAGCAGGGATGTCCTCCAGGTGACAGAGGGTGGCAAGGTGACAGAAAGTGACTTTCAGGGCTATGGTTGGGCCCATGTGGTGGTGTGATGGGTGTGTGCACATATGCCTCAGGTGTGCTTTTGGGACTGCATGGATGTGTGTGCTCAAACGTGTATCATTTTTCAAAAAGAAGTTACACAGACTGAGAAGGACAAGACCTGTTTCCCTGAGATTTTCCTAGGTGGAGAGGAAAGCAAGTCTGCAGTTCCTTGCTAATTTGAGCTACTTAGAGTGTGGTCTCCCCACCAACTCCAGTTTTGTGGCCTAGGCCTCATTTCTCATGTTCAGGCCTCATATCTTCTAAGCCGCCCTGTGTCTCTGACCCCTTCTCATTTGCCTAGTATCTCTACCCCTGCCTCCCTAATTAGCTAGGGCTGGCGTCAGCCACTGCCAATCCTGCCTTACCCAGGAAGGCAGGAGGAGAGAGACTGCCTCTTCAGAGCAAGGCCCAGCTGGGCAGAGTAAAAAAGAGAAATGTGAGCATGAGACGCCCCCAGCCCCTAGCCCCACTCCCTGCCTCCTGAAATGGTTCCCACCCAGAACTAATTTATTTTTTATTAAAGATGGTCATGACAAATGAGAAGCGGGCTCTTCCTTGTCGGCTACGGGCCCCTCAGCAGTGTGAAGGCAGAAGGTAGGGTGCGCAGGGGAACAGCATTAGAGCCCAGGAGGAGAGTTTGGGCCAGAGGATCCCTGCCAGCCCCAGGCCCTGCAGGCTGGTCATGGGCCACTAGAGGTCACCAGTTCTCCCAGTTGAGGTGTGGTGTGGGGCGCTGGGCTCCAGAGCTGAGGGAAGGGCTGCGCGGCCGCGGTGCCCTTTATTTTGGGCCGAGTCTCTCTGGGAAGTCTCCCGGAATCTGCGCCTTTCCTCTGGGGCCTGAGCGAAGGGCAATTGGCTTGTCGAAGCTCTTTTTTCCTGTTTCCTTTCTCTAGCCCTGCCTTCTGTCCCCCTTTCTGCCGTACGCGTTGGCCTACGCTCTGGGGCTTCTCCTGGGGTGGGGAAAGGGAAGGGATTCCTGCCCCGAGCCCTTCCCCTGGAGAGGGAGGAGCCCGGCCCGGCTCCGGGGCCCTGGGCGGGGCTGAGGGAGGAGCGGGGCGGCACTGGATGTCCTGCCAAAGCCACATTCCTCAGAGATGGCTCAGCCTGGCCTCCTCCATCCTCCTCCCACTCGCTTCTCCCAAGGTGGAGAACTTGCTAGAGGCGACCTGAGAGGGGCAGACCTCTGCCGTTCGGAGCCTGGGGCCACGTCTCTCCTGGACGCCGGGCTGCCTGGGAGGGGCGGTGCCACAGGAGCGCCCCCGCTCGCGGCTCCACAAGCCCAGCTGAGCACGGCGGGGAATACGGGGCCTGCGGAAACAGTGAACTCAGTGGCTGCTGTTTTCTGAGCACCTGGACCCTGCGGGGGACGACAGAGTTGCCCGAGGCGGCAGGATCTCCCCACACTCGCGGCCCCCCGCACATCTTCCTGTTGCTTTGGGACTCGGGCTTTCTCTGAGTTGAAAGTGGCTGAGAAGGAAGAATTTGGACACCTTAAGAGGAGAGCGAGTGGGGAAGGAGGCAAAAGGGAATGGAGAAGGAAGACAAAACTGACGTCAGCCCAGGGCAGGCAGCGAGGAAAGGGGGCCACAAGGGAAGCCCAGTTCCAACGTCTCCGCTGAGCCTAAAGAGGCGTCAGCAGGGAATCACAGATGGGGGGGGGCAAGGAAATGGGACCCGAGCCCGCCCAGTAGGTATAGAAGGCCGAAAGCAGAGTCCTGAGACCCAGGGAGGGGTGGGGTGGAGGCTGGGGCCCTCCCAGCGATTCCTGGAAGCCCCGAGCTGGGCGGCGCCGGCTCAGCTGACTTCCCCGAAGCTCCCCTCCCTCTGCTCAGGGCTGTTGCTGGGCAGGTTTGGCGTTTGCCCTGAGCCTGAGAACCAATCGCAGGTGGAGGTGCGGTCGCAGCCCCTCGCAGGGCTCCCCGGTTTCAGCACCCGTTTTCTCTTTCTGCCCGCCCCTGAGCTCCCTCTCGGCCTCCAGCCTCTGACCTCTCAGGAGGTGGGCTCTTATCTGGGGGTCTGCCCCCCTTCCCCTCTTATTTTAGAGCTAGGACTCAGCGCAGCCCCTAAGGATTCCTTCCTCTGGTCACTGACGTCATTATGGGGTCAATGTGGAAGTTCTCAGGAAGGGGAACCTGACCCAAGCAACCCCTTTTCCTGGCCCCGTAGAGGGGAGTAGTGTGGCCAGACACCGCTGACCTCTGAAACCCTCTGGAGGGACTGGGGAGAGCAGAAGCTGCAGCCTGAGGGCAGAGGAATGTGGGGAGGGCCCCTGGGTTTGGTGCACTGGTGGGAATTTAGGGAAGGACTCAGAGGAACTGGACCCCTGAGAAGTGAGATGAGGGTGGGGTAGTGATAGGAACAAACTTGATATGCACAAGAGAGATCAAGCATGCAAAAGGCCTGCAAATTGTTGAGGATGCCTCCTTTCTGTGGGTGTGCTGGGTGGGGGAGGGGGTTGTGGTTTGAGTATCATTGACACTAGGGGTGATCTGTGCTCTCACGAGTTCAGCTGGGTCAGGATTCCTCTCCCCTCCCCCTCCCAGCTTCCCCAGGGTAAATACCCACCCAATTTAAGTTGCAGCTTTTGGACTAAATTTAGCTCCTGGACTTCCCCAACCCCCAGGCCTCCCTGTAAGCAGGTGCTCACAGCTGCAGCGTGGGTCTGGTGGAGAGTTTGAACCTTCTCCTCACCTCCACTCATCCAGATTCCACCCTTCTGGTAACGAGGAATGAAGCAGAGCACAGGAACCCAGTGGCTGGCCCAGGGCATAAGTGTCTCAGCCTCAAGCCACCTTCTCCCAGGAAACCTGTAAGAGAAGAGCTCTGGTGGGAGGCTCTAGGTGGACATGGAGGGTGATGGGATAGAGAGAGAACAAGATGCTAGGAGAGCCTCCCTCCAGATTCTCTCCAGCCAGACCCTCTCTCATTCCTTGCTCTCCCCTTGTCCCCAGGTTTACAAATAAAGACTTCATGTAGGCCGGGCACGGTGGCTCAAGCCTGTAATCCCAGCACTTTGGGAGGCCGAGACGGGCGGATCACGAGGTCAGGAGATCGAGACTATCCTGGCTAACACAGTGAAACCCCGTCTCTACTAAAAATACAAAAACTTAGCCGGGCGAGGTGGCAGGCGCCTGTAGTCCCAGCTACTTGGGAGGCTGAGGCAGGAGAATGGCGTGAACCCGGGAGGTGGAGCTTGCAGTGAGCTGAGATCCGGCCACTGCACTCCAGCCTGGGTGACAGAGCGAGACTCCGTCTCAAAAAAAAAAAAAAAAGACTTCATGTTAGCATCCTCCCCACCAGAGTAAACTGACCCAGGAAGCTCTCTCCTCTCTTTGAACCATGGAGAATCATGCTATGGTAGAAATTATGGTTTGGGGAGGTATGTGTTTCAAGTAGAGGTGGTTTATTTGCCACAGGTAGGTGATGAAGAGGTGTCAGCTTTAAAGGGCAGAGACACCGTCTAAAGGAAGTAGAAAGCCTCAGGAAAGTACCTAAGTCTAAGTCTGTCAACAAGAGACAGAAAAAGTTTGGGTTAACCTCCAAGTAGCCAGCATAAACCTGACTTTTGGGCTCCTTGACCTAGGAGACTGGGAAAACGCCAGAAGAGGGTGTTTCAGGGCTGAGTCTGAAGGAAGAAAGGATTTGAGGGAGGAATGTAAAAGATTAATCCAAAACAAGGTATGCACGAGATATGGCAGTCAGATGCCAGGGAGCCATCAGCTCTGCCAGCTGAAGGGGAGGTACAGAGCTGGCTGGAAGGTGGCCAGAGCGGAGCATTTCTCCTGTGAGCACTGGAGAACTGTGCTGAGAGGCCTGGGAAGAGCCCCGGGCTGTGGGAGGAAGGCTAGGTTGGGTCGGCATATTTGTGTGCTGTGCTCTTCTGAGCCTTACCTGAATCTCTTGAGATAGCTCCACTGAATTTTGAGTGAAGAGTAAAAGAAACTGGGGGAAAGAGGGTGGGATTATAAAAAAAGGAGCAGACTGTACCCCTGGGATCCCTAGGCCAAAAGGCCCTCCCCTTGATGGACAGGCAGAGATCATCTCCCATGGAACAAGGTTACCCTTCCTGTCCCCCATCGCTACAGTCCTCTCCTCCTTACTGTTGACTATTGGTTGCCTGCCTCTTTCATCACAAAATGAGACTCCTCTTTAGCTCTAGTAGAGGGTTGGGCAAACTTTTTCTCTACAGGAGAGATGATAAATATGTTACGCTTTGCAGGCCCTATCATCTCTATTGCAGCTTCTCTGCGGTAGCAGCACAAAGCAGCCATAGACGATAAATAAACAAATGGGCGTAGCTGTGTTCCAATCAGACTTGTGACACTGAAGTTTTAATTTTTTTTTTTGAGACAGGATCTTGCTTTGTTGCCCAGGGTAGAGTGCGGGGGTGGGGCGCAATCATAGCTCACAGCAGCTTTGACCTCCAGGGCTCAAGCCATCCATCCTCCTGCTTCAGCCTCCCAAGTAGCTGGGACCACAGGTGCAGGTCACCACACCCAGCTAATTAAAAACAATTTTTTTTGTAGAGACAGGGTCTCATTGTGTTGCCCAGGCTGGTCCTGAACTACTGGGCTCCAGCAGTTCTCCCACCTCAGTCTCCCAAAGTGCTGGAATTACAGGCATGAGCCACTGTGCCTGGCCCATTTTTTTCAACCATTTAAAAATACCAAAATGATTCTTAGCTTGTGGGCCATACAAAAACAGGCGGCAGGGCAAATTTGGCAGGGAGGTGGTTTCTGACCCTGGGGATTTTTCCTAACTGGTGACTCCTGCTCTGCCTAGCCATAGAAAGTCCTGTTTATGTCTCTTCTGGGCCTCAAAATACAGCTGTAGAACCTTTTAATTCAACATACTGTACTGATGCCTGGTTCTTAATTGCTTCTCCTAGGGCATTTAAGGATTTGAAAATGGTTAATAGAGTAAACCCTTAAGGGACAGTCCTGAAACTCCTTCTGTTTGTATAGTGCTTTAAGGTAAAAGCACAAAGCACGTATATCAATAAACTCTCTTTAAATCTTGCAGTAATAAGATAGCTGACAGTATTGTTAAGTCCTGTTTATAGGGGAGAAAATTGAGGCTTCCGATCTAGTTTCTTCGCTTTTTTTTTTTTTTTTTTTAAAGGCAGAGTTTTGCTTCTGTTGCCCAGGCTGCAGTGCAATGGCGTGATCTCAGCTCACTGCAACCTCCACCTCCCAGGTTCAAGCGATTCTCCTGACTCAGCCCCCCAAGTAGCTGGGACTACAGGCACGCGCTACCACGTGCAGCTAACGTATTTTTTTTTGGTTGTAGAGACGGAGTCTGGCTCTGTCGCCCAGGCTGGAGTGCAGTGGCCGGATCTCAGCTCACTGCAAGCTCCGCCTCCTGGGTTTACGCCATTCTCCTGCCTCAGCCTCCTGAGTAGCTGGGACTACAGGCGCCCGCCACCTCGCCCGGCTAGTTTTTTGTATTTTTTTTTTTAGTAGAGATGGGGTTTCACTGTGTTAGCCAGGACGGTCTTGATCTCCTGACCTCGTGATCCGCCCATCTCGGCCTCCCAAAGTGCTGGGATTACAGGTTTGAGCCACTGCGCCCGGCCTAGCTAATGTATTTTTAATAGAGACGGGGTTTCACCATGTTGGTCAGGGTGGTCTCGAACTCCTGACCTCAGGTGATCCACCTGACTCGGCCTCCCAAAGTGTTGGGATTACAGGCACCACACCTGACCAAAATCACTTTTAAAA
This sequence comes from Papio anubis, assembly GCF_008728515.1. Taxonomy (NCBI): domain Eukaryota; kingdom Metazoa; phylum Chordata; class Mammalia; order Primates; family Cercopithecidae; genus Papio; species Papio anubis. The sequence goes on from NC_044976.1 coordinate 121,057,640, forward strand.
ATGTATTTTTGGCCAGACATGGTGGCTTACGCCTGTAATCCCAGCACTTTGAGAGGCCAAGGCAGGGGGATCACCTAAGTCCAGGAGTTGAAGACCATCCTGGGCAACTTAGTGAGACCCTGTTTCTATTTATGTAAAAATAAAAGAATTTTTAAAAATTATATATATAGAGAGAGATTTATTTTTTATTTTGTATTTATTTATTTATTTTTGAGACGGAGTCTCGCTCTATTGCCCATGCTGGAGGGCAGTGGCTGGCTATTCACAGGTGCAATTCTACTACTGATGAGCGCAGGAGTTTTGACCAGCTCTATTTCCAACCTGGGCAGGTTCACCCCTCCTTAGGCAACCTGGTGGTCCCCCACTCTCAGGAAGTCACCATGTTGATGCAGAACTTCGCGTGAACACCAGATCAACATAGCACACTATAGCCCTGAACTCCGGGGCTCAAGTGATTCTTCTGCCTTAGCCTCCAGAATATCTGGGACTACAGGTGCATGCAACTGCGCCTGGCCAATTTTCCTGGGTCCAGGAAATGACAGTTTTCCTGGTCTTTGTTGGTTAGGTACACTGTCTTACAAACATAGGCTTATGTATAATGGTAAGCCACAAGCATTTACTCATTTTTTTTTTTTTTTTTTTTTTTTTTTTGAGACATAGTCTTGCTGGCCCAGGCTAGAGTGCAGCAGCATGCTAGGCTCACTGCAACCTCTGCATCCCAGGTTCAAGCAATTCTCAGGCCTCAGCCTCCCGAGTAGCTGGGACCACAGGTGCACAGCACCACACCCATTTTTAGTAGAGACAGGGTTTTGCCATGTTGGTCAGGCTGGTCTCAAACTCCTGACCTCAGGTGATCCACCCACCTCGGCCTTTCAAAGTGCTGGGATTACAGACATGAGCCACCGTGACTGGTCAAATTTTTCTTTCATACAGTAGCACTGATATACCTTTCACTGTTCATGATGGGGAAGGGAAGATACAGAGACTTCCATCCTGTTTCACACCTGACCCCAACCACCCAGCTTTGAAGTGGGGCAAGGGGCAAGGAAGCAGGTAGTCCAGCACTCCTCCCCGCCATCACCAGGCTCCTCTGCAGAGCTGTTGTTCCTTAAAGCTGACAACAAGCCACCTCATTTCAAAACACACACACACAACCTCATTTTGACACAAAGTTGTTTCCCTCTTTCTGTTTCTCTGCTTTGCCTCATGAGGGATTTCTGAGAAATGAAAAAAAGTCACCTCCCACAGCCGCAGCCTGCAGTTTTGTTTTTTGGTTTTGTTTTTACAGATGAAGAAGAGGGGGGTGGAGGAAAGGAGTATACCGCTTAAGCATTTAGTATTAATCCAAAACTCTGCAAAGTAAGAGAAATGCTCTTCCCACAGCCCTTCACCTGAGGTGTGCCCCACTTTCCTTAGATCTGGGCTCTCATGCAAAAGGAAATAAACAAGGTATCCTCCCCTCAGGAAAGTTCAGTAACAAAGCAGTGAAACCGAACAGCTGCTCCCTTGCAGCAGGCCAGCTGTCTCCCCTCCCCCCATTTCCACCAAGGGCCAGGGACGGTGGGAATTGCTCCAGGCAACCTAAAGGATGGTGGTGTGAGCTGAGAAAGGCAGGCCTGATAGATTTGGGCATAGGAGCTTCAGGAATAAAATGCATGTGAATGTGGTGTTTCTCAGGGAGAATTAACTGCATTCTCCCCTTCAAATATGAATACCGGAGAGTCATAACCAGCCCAGTAGGGTAGACTATGAAATGTATAGCAAAAGGCCGGGCGCGGTGGCTCAAGCCTGTAATCCCAGCACTTTGGGAGGCCGAGACGGGCGGATCACAAGGTCAGGAGATCGAGACCATCCTGGCGAACACAGTGAAACCCTGTCTCTACTAAAAAAATACAAAAAACTAGCCGGGCGAGGTGGCCGGCGCCTGTAGTCCCAGCTACTCGGGAGGCTGAGGCAGGAGAATGGCGTAAACCCGGGAGGCGGAGCTTGCAGTGAGCTGAGATCCAGCCACAGCACTCCAGCCTGGGTGACAGAGCAAGACTCCGTCTCAACAAAATAAATAAATAAATAAAAAGAAATGTATAGCAAAATTTTCAAAACCAGCTCCTCCTACCAGACAAGAAAATGATCATTTTTTAGGGCACAGAACTGAAAGCATATTTACTGAAATCTAATCCAGGATGAAACCTAACAGTTAAACATTCTTTTCCTTCTCTGCTTCCTTGGCTGTCTATCCCAGCACACCTTGTCCCAGGCTAACTTGAGTAAACATACACATGTGACCACATGAGGGCGGGAAGCACACCAAGTGGGGGTGGTGAAATTCTGAATGGAATGCAGCCCCAGCTAGTTAGGGGGCCCCGGGCTGAGACCTCTGGCACTGGCAGTAGATTTATACAGGCAAAGAAGCCAAAACAATGAGCTCATGGGCAAGAATGCAGCCTGTGGGGAAGTCTGGGCAGCTAGAGCAAACTGGTTTTTTGAATTAGGATGGGAATAGCAATAGTTGAGTCTCCCACGGGAACAGGATCAGGGAGAGTGGAAGCCACCATTCAGTATCTTGGGGTTCCAGTTAAGTAACTTTTGGGAACTCTTATTAAAATTCTGTTCTGCAGACAGCATAGTGCTCTTAGGCAAAACCTTAGTTCCTTTCCCTGACTATGTAAAACCTAGAGGGTGAAGAAACAGTGAGGCTCCAGTGACCTATCTTAGGTGATGCTCTTAAAAGGGCAACTTTATTCAAACCAGGCCTGCCAATGCCAGCTCCTTCAGTCTAGATTCAAAGATGGCTGTGACCCTGAGATTGTGTGCTTAGGGTCACCACTTTAACATGATATAGGAAGCAATTGAGTCTTTTCTACTTCCTAAATAAACACAATCCATCCAGTTGTGTGTCATGTATACCCAATCCAGACTTATTTAGACCAAAGAGCCTTTTTTTCCCTACCAGTGTTTTCCAATTTTTATCTTAAGAGGCAGGGTCTTGCTATGTTGCTCATGCTGGAGGGCGGTGGCTGGCTATTCACAGGTGCAATTCTACTACTGATGAGCGCAGGAGTTTTGACCAGCTCTATTTCCAACCTGGGCAGGTTCACCCCTCCTTAGGCAACCTGGTGGTCCCCCACTCTCAGGAAGTCACCATGTTGATGCAGAACTTCGCGTGAACACCAGATCAACATAGCACACTATAGCCCTGAACTCCGGGGCTCAAGTGATTCTTCTGCCTTAACCTCCAGAATATCTGGGACTATAGGTGCGTACAACTGTGCCTGGCCAATTTTTTTTTTTTTTTTTTTGAGATGGAGTCTCGCTCTGTCGCCCAGGCTGGAGTGCAGTGCAGTGGTGTGATCTCGGCTCACTGCAAGCTCTGCCTCCCGGGTTCTGGTGATTCTGGTGCCTCAGCCTCCCGAGTAGCTGGGCCGACAGCCATGAGCCACCATGCCCAGCTAATTTTTTTTGTATTTTTAGTAGAGATGGGGTTTCACCATGTTGCCCAGGCTGGTCTCAAACTCCTGGGTTTAAGCAATCTGCCTGCCTTGGCCTCCCAAAGTGCTGGGGTTACAGGCATGAACCACTGTGCCCAGCTAGATCGCAAACTTTAACATCTAGCCACATTTGCGTTCTCATTGTGAGATTTGTTATGCATAAATTCCTTAGCACACATCTCCTAAAAACAAGGTATAATACTCAAGAAATTTAACATCAATACAGTACTAACATACAATCCATAAATTTCTGCAAATGTCCCCACGTCCTTTATAGCTTTTTGACATGTAGTTGTCATGTTTATTTTCAACTATTCCCCAGTCTTGAGGTTTTTTTTTCTTTTTTTTTTTTGAGACATTGTCTTGCTCTGTCCCAGGCTGGAGGCAGTGGCCCAATCTCAGCTCACTGCAACCTCCGCCTCCCAGGTTCAAGCAATTCTCCTGCCTCAGCCTCCTGAGTAGCTGGGACTACAAGTGTCCACCACCACGCCTGGCTAATTTTTGTATTTTTAGTAGAGATGGGGTTTCACCATATTGGCCAGGGGGGTCTCAAACTCCTGACCTTGTGATCTGCCCGCCTCCACCTCCCAAAGTGTTGGGATTACAGGCGTGAGCCACCGTGCCCAGCCTCTTTTTGTGAGTTTTTTTTTTTTGAGACGGAGTCTCGCTCTGTTGCCCAGGCTGGAGTGCAGTGGCGCAATCTCGTCTCACTGCAAGCTCCACCTCCCAGGTTCATGCCATCCTCCTGCCTCAGCCTCCTGAGTAGCTGGGACTACAAGCGCCCGCCACCACGTCTGGCTAATTTTTTGTATTTTTTGTAGAGATGGGGTTTCACTGTATTAGCCAGGATGGTCTCGATCTCCTGACCTCGTGTTCCGCCCACCTCAGCCTCCCAAAGTGCTGGGATTACAGGCGTGAGCCATCGCACCTGGCTTTTTTTTAGTTTCTTTTTGTTTGTTTGTTTTTGTTTTTGAGACGGAGTCTCGATCTGTCGCCCAGGCTGGAGTGCAGTGGCCGGATCTCGGCTCACTGCAAGCTCCGCCTCCTGAGTTTACGCCATTCTCCTGCCTCAGCCTCCGGAGTAGCTGAGACTACAGGCGCCCACCACCTCACCTGGCTAGTTTTTTTGTACTTTTTTAGTAGAGACGGGGTTTCACCGTGTTAGCCAGGATGGTCTCGATCTGCTGACCTTGTGATCCTCCCGTCTCAGCCTCCCAAAGTGCTGGGATTACAGGCTTGAGCCACTGCGCCCAGTCTTTTTGAGTTTCTTAAGGGTAAGAATGATCTCTTTATAATTCCAGCATCTAACAGTTCATGATACATAGTAAGCAGTCTACTGTCATGTAATAGAAAAATGAAGACTCTCAACATCTGGCTGTCTAGAGCTCCTGCTAAATAGACAAGCCTGGGCAATATAGAAAGACCCCATCTCTGTGAACAAAACAAAACACAAGGCATGGTGGGGTACCTGTAGTCCCAGCTACTTTGGAGGCTGAGGTGGGAGGATTGCTTGAGCATGGGAGTTCAAGGCTGCAGTGAACTGTGAGTCCCACTGCACTCCAGCCTGGGCAAGAGTGAGACCCCACCTCTTTTTTTTTTTTTTTTTTTTTTTTTGAGACGTAGTCTCACGCTGTCGCCCAGGTTGGAGTGCAGTGGCGCGATCTCGGCTCACTGCAAGCTCCGCCTCCTGGGTTCACGCCATTCTCCTGCCTCAGCCTCCTGAGTAGCTGGGACTACAGGCGCCCGCCACCGCGCCCGGCTAATTTTTTGTATTTTTAGTAGAGACGGGGTTTCACTGTGGTCTCGATCTCCTGACCTTGTGATCCGCCCGCCTCGGCCTCCCAAAGTGCTGGGATTACAGGCGTGAGCCACCGCGCCCGGCCAAAGACCCCACCTTTTAAAAAAAAAATCCCAGCTTACCTCAATGTTGAGGATTTATCATTTACCAATGGAAAAGAACTATTATTCTATGCAAGTCAAGAAGGGATCTGCCAATTAGAAACCAGGTATAGTATGGGAACAAAAGCTTGCTACATATATCCTTTTTCTACTTCCCAAGAATTATTAGTAAAGGACACCACATTTTCAGGGTTTTTTTTTTTTTTGACATGGAGTCTCCCTGTGTCTCCAGGTTGGAGCGCAGTGGCGTGATCGCGGCTCACTGCAATCTGGTACTACAGGTACGCGCCCCCATGCCTGGCTAATTTTTGTATTTTTAGTAGAGATGGGGTTTCATCATGTTGGCCAAGCTGGTCTCGAAATCCTGACCTTGGGTGATCTGCCTGCCTCGGCCTCCCAAAGTGCTGGGATTACAGGCATGAGCCACTGCACCTGGCCTCTTCTGTTTTTGGAGGAAGTCTCGCTCTGTCACCCAGGCTAGAGGGCTAGAGTGCAGTGGCATGATCTTGGCTCACTGCAATCTCCACCTCCTGGGTTCAAGCGATTCTCCGGCCTCAACCTCCTGAATAGCTGGGAATACTGGTGCCCGCCACCACGGCTAATATTTCTGTATATTTAGTAGAGATGGGGTTTCACTGTGTTGGCCAGGCTGGTCTCAAAATTCTCACCTCAAGTGATCAGCCCACCTTGGCCTCCCAAGGTGCTGGGATTACAGGCATGAGCCACGGAGCCCAGACCAGAGAGCAGTTTCTTAATCCACCTGGAGGAAAATCCCCAGCCCCCAACTTTCCACATACTTCACATAGGTAAGATAACACTGTAACAACTTTGAAACTAAGAGGAAGATAATTAAGCTTTCGATTTTGAAATTGAGAAGCCTTTGAAGAGTGGCAGCGTTCTAGAAACAAAGTTCCATAATGATTGAACAAGTGAAGTAAAAACTAGGATAGAGACTCAACTGATCATCTGAACTCCAGTAATTAATGGCTAGTGCTCTGGGCATCTGGCTGGAGCCATGCTACACACCAGTTGTACAAGTTATTTCACTTTAATTTTGTAAAATGCTTCAGCTGTCACAACTGTTTTAAATAAAAATTTTCTGAACGAAAACAGTATGAAGACCTTGCTCTAGACACAAAACAGGAACTGAAAAGTCTGGTTATGTCAAATAAAGCAAAGTGTTGATTATTCTGACTAGTGATTAAGGTTACCCAGTTACTATTAAATCCAAGTTTTTAAGGTGCTGAGCAAAGGAACACTGCACCAGAAATGGCTTCACATCATAGCACATCAACGGGAGCAATAGCACTAACTTAACTCAGGCCAAGGCTTGGGCTTGGGAGTGCACTTACACAGCTTTCTTTGTAATGATACAAAAAGCTGCTGCCTTTTGGTAGTTAGGCTCCAGAAAGGGGCTTCCAAACCAAAACGTGCTTTTAAATAGAAATGCAACTGAATGCAGGAAGGCACAGAATCCTGACTGCCTGATTAGCATCTGGTGCTCAAGGCTTAAAACCAAGTATGCAAACCTCACATTTGCACATTTCCATGGTGATTTAGCTTGCTTTCAAGGTACCCGAAAATAAAGGCAGGATAGGGGTTTTTGAAATTGACTGGCTTCTTTTTACCTCCTTTTGGAAAATGGAAGGGGAAAAGCACTGCTCCCAAGAACTTCATCAAAACTCTTTTAACTTTAGGTATTATTTAGGTGTTATGATAGAGTAAATGCCATACAGTACCCTCTTACCTCAAGATCAAGGCCAGGCGCGGTGGCTCAGGCCTGTAATCCCAGCGCTTAGGCTGAGGCAGGTGGATCACTGAGATCAGGAGTTCAAGACCAGCCTGACCAACATGCCAAACCCCACCTCTACTAAAAAATACAAAAATTAGCCAGGCAGGCCGGGCGAGGTGGCTCACGCCTGTAATCCCAGCACTTTGGGAGGCCAAGGCGGGCGGATCACGAGGTCAGGAGATCAAGACCATCCTGGCAAACATGGTGAAACCCCGTGTCTACTAAAAATACACAAAAAAAATTAGCCAGGCGTGGTGGCAGGCGCCTGTAGTCCCAGCTTCTCGGGAGGCTGAGGCAGAATGGTGTGAAGCTGGGAGGCGGCGGAGCTTGCACTAAGCCGAGATCGCGCCTCTGTACTCCAGCCTGGGCGACAGAGCGAGACTCCATCTCAAAAAAAAAAAAAAATTAGCCGGGCATGGTGGCAGGCACCTGTGATCCCAGCTACTCGGGAGGCTGAGGTTACAGTGAGCCGGGATTGTGCCACTGCACTCTAGCCTGGGCGACAGAGTGAGACTCTGCCTCAAAACAAAACAAACAAACCAACACCTGGTGATTCAAAAAACCGAGACACAGGTTGGGCACGGTGGTTCACGCCTGTAATCCCAGCACTTTGGGAGGCAAAGGTGGGCGGATCACCTGAGGTCGGGAGTTCGAGACCAGCCCGACCAAAACAGAGAAACCCTAAAAATACAAAATTAGCCACGTGTGGTCGCGCATGTTTGTAATCCCAGCTACTTGGGAGGCTGAGGCAGGAGAACTGCTTGAACCCGGAAGGCAGAGGTTGTGGTGAGCCGAGATCACACCATTGCACTCCAGCCTGGGCAACAAGAGCTAAACCTCGTCTCAAAAAAATAAATAAATCAAGACAGAGGGCCGGGCGCGGTGGCTCAAGCCTGTAATCCCAGCACTTTGGGAGGCCGAGGCAGGTGGATCACGAGGTCAGGAGATCGAGACCATCCTGGCTAACACGGTGAAACCCCATCTCTACTAAAAAAAAATACAAAAAAACTAGCCGGGCGAGGTGGCGGGCGCCTGTAGTCCCAGCTACTCGGGAGGCTGAGGCAGGAGAATGGCGTGAACCCAGAAGGCGGAGCTTGCAGTGAGCTGAGATCCGGCCACTGCCCTCCAGCCTGGGTGACAGAACGAGACTCCGTCTCAAAAAAAAAAAAAAAAAAAAAAAAAAATCAAGACAGAGATTTTGATTTTTTTTTCAGAAGGTTTTTGATTTTTTTACTTGGAGGTTTAGGAACTCCTCCAAGTACAGCAGTAATATATTTAATTAAAAACCCAACACCTCTAATTTGAATTGAAGAAAGGAACTGTCCTTTGCTCTAAGGCAAATCAGCTTTGTGAGGCTTTTGCTTTGAATGCACCTATACATATTTGCTCAGCTGACTTCTCTAAAAGGTTTGCCTAAGAGGGGGAAGGAAAAGAGGCGTCGATGAGAAAAGACCCATATCACACCCTGTATTTGAATAAAAGATTTATTTTCTTTCTCAGGAAAAACAGGAAGTTAGGGAAACACACTACATTTTACAACCAACATTAATTTGTAGTTGGTCCTTTTCCTGGCACAGCTATCAAAAGTACTAGCTGTTTAGCCAGAACCAAGGTGTTCACCCCCACAGAATGCACATGAACACTAGAGGACTGCATGTTTTTCCCTGAGAGAAGCATAAGACAAACAGAAGTCAAAAAGTAGTCACTGAGAGCCATCCTTCTAAGCAGCCCCTCCCTTTCCCTTTTGGAGGATTTGCCTGAACTATGTAGCTGACAGTCAGCACTTAGACCACCTGCCTCATCCTCTCCCTATAAACCCACCACTCCCCTCCTCCTTTCCCAAACCACTTGGGGTGCCCTAAGCCCAAAATATCAACTAAGATCCTTGTCTGTATTTCCAGTCATACCTAATGAATTGGGAAGTGGGGCACCTAAAAACCAATTCACATCTACGCACTTGTTTCCACTGGATTTGGGAGACAGGCTGTTTTAGTTACCGCAACTAGATCTTAAGATTAATATTAAAAACTACATAAAGTGCTTTTAGGTCCTTAGAGATACATGATATAAATAAGTGGCTTATGATCAAGAACGATAAATAGATAGGTAAAAATAGCTCTAGCAAAGTTGACATTATGGCTCTGAGATGGGCAGGCAGGGCAATTCTTCCCCATTACATTCTTAGTCATCTTATTCATGCCTATTTTTAAATGGAGTCCACAGACTAAAGGTCATGCTCAGAGACTGAAGCTTTCAAATGACCCTAGTTCCAATATAGACACTTTCTTCAGTTTATCAGTAGCTTTTAAACTCTGAGGTTTAACACAGCTCACCTCATTCTGTAAATTTAAGTGAGCATACTCATATACATAGGAAACTTTAGAGAAAGCCTCGTAAGATGTTCCCTCCTCTGAAAATTCCTGAGGGGACTTTTGACACATTTCCCCCCAAAACAGGATAAAACAATAGTTGAAAAGATACCAGTCTAAGGAAAAGGGACTTCCTCCCACCCCTCAATGACTGTTAGTGTCACAGCACCCATGGTATTACCACCTGCTAACAGGATAAAGTTCATGAGAGATGAAAGGTCTGTGGACTCTTGGCGGGGAGGGAGGGTCACTCAGGGTTCCCAGCAGGGTTTCACAGTGCCAAAATCTAAAAGGGCTAGAAAGGGATGGCAGGGGAAAGCTGTAGGACTTGATATAAATATCTGTTGAGGGAGCAGAACAAGCAGCAATTTCAAGGAAGGACAGGAAATAAAAGGTAAGTCTGATAGAACAAACATCAAGACTGAAATCCAAAGATGCCAATGCAAAAATTTGAAACAAAGTTTGGGAATCATTAATAGAAACAAAACAGTAAGTATTTGTTTTATTGACATACTAGGCTTAGACCTGTGTGTGTAACAAGCCTAATAATAGCACCATGGTTAGACTTGCTTGCTTTTCCAAGCCATCATTTTACAATTTATTAAGCAAACAAGGGATCAAATGTCTCTCCATCCACCTGATGTGATCTTTTTATATGCACATGGCTAACGAGTTCCATTCAGAACAGCTGAAAATCTTTTAGTAAAAGCTTTAAAGATGCGCTCATGAATTCAGTTTAAATTTCACCAGTTAAATTAGGTCAAATGGAAGGAACTCAAATGAGTATTGCCCAATCAGAGCCCATTATTTGTAAGTCATCAGTAACTTTAAAACTCCACTTAGACCTAATTATTGAAAACTTGCATATAATGAAGTGAAAGAATTTCCATTCATCAACCTCTCAATCCCAGGTTTTCAAAGAAAAACCTATCTAAGGAATACTTACCAAAATCAGATAAGAAAATTTAAACCTGCATAGTTTATCAATCAGATTGGTTCCACTACAACCAGTTTGCGTACAGTTACACATCAATTCGTTCTGTATACACTCTAGAACTGAACAGAACAAAGTTTAGCATAGAAAAGCTGTAAGAAACAGGTTCCTAATTACCGAAGTTGCAAAGTTCAAAAGGGTATGAAAAAAACTAATGTAAATTCGATACTCTCATTGTTGCAAAGAAATAGACTTTCTGTAAAAATATATACAATTTTTACAAATACATTTACAAATTGTTTGTCTTAAGAATTGAGGATATCCATATTCATAACTAATTACTGAGTCTTCCATCAAGTATTATTGGCCATAAACTAGGCTAATGAAGTAAGAATCATGGAAACCAAGCCAAAGTATAATAGGTATAAAAGTCCTGAACACTTGGACTTTCTATTTCAAGAAGTATACTGGGAAAGCTAATTATAGAGAGGAAAAGCTTCCCTTGTACAGTACTGAGGCTTACAGTCATAGTTCTATTCCTTGTAGCTTTTACACAGGTCACTGGCATTGTTAGTGCTTCTCTTAACACTACAGGAAATTAATGAATTCGCCGGGTAATCAATTCTATGACTTGCCTGACTACTGGCCACTTTCCTGTTCTCAACAAGGAAATTAAGTCTTTCCACCCTACCATCTTCACTAAATCTAAAAGTCCTCCTCCATAGCTTCCCAAACAAAGTTTGTTTGTTGCTGAAACCGAGCTTTGCTTCTTTCAGTGACTCTTCAATCAATGGGGAGCACTTTTCCCATGTATTTATTCTCGTTAGCCATAATCCTCTTGCCACTTGCTTTTCTGGCTAGGTTGCTAGGGTGCACCTCTTGGAAGTTACAGCTTGGAGTCCAACTGCATAAACTGGTTTTGGTGGTTGGTGGTGGTGGTTGGTTAAAAGTCAACTATTGCACTTACAGTAAGGCTATCTTATTAGATATGCCAAACCAGCTCCTACTCCAGCAACACCTGCAAAAGCCAGCAGCACATTTCTGATGCCACCTTCTAGGTCCTCTACATGGAAGAACTCCACAAACCCATCCTACAAAACAAAAAAGAAAAGCACATTTTCAAGTATGGGTTTCTGCTCTTTTAACGACACTACTATCCAGAAAGAAGGTAAATTAAAATATCTAAAGATCCCCCCTAAAACAACAGTAAACCAATTATTATTCACCCTGGGGCAAAAAAAAAAAGACATTTCTAAGTTCTTCAGTTTCTTAAGTGGGCACCCATGATAGTTAAACTTCATTTTACAGTACTATCTTGGTCATATTAGGATTTATCCAAACCAAGGGACTTCCAGAGTTCCCATGAAGTAAAAGACTACAACACTTATTCTCAAATCTCCACCACTTAATATTTCAGTAACACCTCAACTGCGAAGATCAGTTTTTCTCAACGTGGTTAAGTACATCCTGCATCAGATCTGGGTTTCTGTTTAAAACGCAAGGTCCACCCCGTATCTTCTCAATTAAAACAGGGAGCGCCTTAGGAATGTATTTCAGCTATCCTCCCCTGGTGACTTATTTCTTCATGGTTTGAATCCACTGAAGAGTATTCAACTGAACTGGAACAAAAAATAGCCTAGAGAAAACCAAGATTTTTGATACAATTCAAGACCGCCATACCACTATCTCTAAGGATCCACTACTTAAATCATTATCAAATAAACAATGGTCCTTTAGTTAGAGCCTGCAAACAGCCGTGCGTCATAAAAACCTTTAGATATCCCCACCTCTCTAAATAAATCCTTCATTCTACTTCCACTCCAAGTCCCCTTTCATCCTTAAGGAAAACTTACCCAGCCTCTTTGTTTAACTAGCCAGTCCCGTTTTGTCCTTACGAGAACGTCTGTGATACTTTCTGCTAATGGTTCGATGCAGCTTTCTTGGTTTATGGTCTTCAAGTGTTTAGCCACAAAGGCACCAAAAGAAATGAGAGTCACAATCCTGCCCCAGTTTGTTACGCCGTCGCTGAAAACATGGACCATCACTCGAGACAAAGATTTGACATCGTCTTCGTTTTTGATGTCCAGTTTCCGAAGCATGCCTGGGGAAGAAAAGCATGCAGGTCCTCACGGCCTCCTTTGTCTAAACCGGCCCAAGATTCGCCTGCCCACCCACGGCGGGAAAGTGGCTACTGGGATTTATAGAACTCAGGTCGACCCCACTTGGAATTGACATCCCACCCTTTCCGGTCTTTGAACAAGAGCTGCCATTTCCAAAAGAATCAAGATGGGCGGAAACAATGACTCAAGGCCAGAATATTCTGGTTTCAGGAATAGGATGAGACACGTTTCAACACTGACTCGTTTCGGTTTCCACCCACCCTCGGCGGGTGAGTCCAGGGAGAGATGGAAAAAAGGGAGTGAGGCCTTGGCGATTAATGAACCCCCTTACCTTGGAAGGCCGTCTCGTGGTTGCGCTGCACGCCATCCCCAACCCGTCGTAAGGTCTCCAGAGCCTTCCTGCTGGTGGCCCCAGACCTGCCCATTGGCTTTGTGTCCTTGGCGCCGGTGGCCTGCTCCCGAAGGTACCAAGAGATAATCTCCAGCGACTGCCGGTACAACTCGTCCTCCTCCTCCTCTGCTGGCGGCGGCGTCGAGGGTAGTGACCCATCCGTACTGGGGCTATTACCAGATTCCCCGACCAACTCCAGCAGGGGCAGGACAGCCGGCCGCTTCCCGAGAGGCTCCGGCTCGTACCCGTCCAGCTCCTCTTCGGGCGACATGATGGCGTCGGCAGCCGGGGCTTCCATCTCCTCAAGCGGCGCCGCGCGGCGGGTGGGCGCAAAGAAAAGCGGCCTCGCGGGGGTCGCGGTGACGTCGGGGACCTCCGCGCCAATGGGCGGCGGCCGCGCGACCCTCCGGGCGTCTGGCGTGAGGGCGGCCGGGGGGCTTGCGCCGGCGCTTCCGCCAATCACCGTGCCGGCCTCCCCTCCCCCTATCTCTCGCCGGGCCGAGGCCTCCTTCTCCGTAGCTAAAAGCCGCCCTCCCGGAGGGGTGGCGCCGCCGCTGCCGGCCCCCAAGCCGGCCCCCCCACAGTAGAGGTTGAGTCCGATTACCGCGTTTCTTTTGAGGCCAAACATCGCCAGTCGCCGCCGCCGCCGCCTGGCAAGAAAACTGGGGAAGACCCCGACTCCTTACTGGAAGGAAGCGGAAGTGAGAAGTGGCGAGGAGCTCCTTGATCACGGTTTTAGGGCGGCCAGTCCTACTGGGTGGCGTCAGCGAACTTTAATTTTTTTAAAAAAGTATTCCCATAAAAGGGGAAAGGGGCGGCAGCTTCCGGAGGGTTGCGCACGGCACCTACCGGCTGCCGGGCCGGGGCGGGGTCGGGGCCTGAGCGGGGCCTTCCGGTCTTCGGAGGCTCTGGGTGCCGGTTACGTAACGGCGGCTCCGAGCTCCTGGGCTCGAGCTCTTTCCATGAGCACCTCGGGCCTTCTAGTGGCTACCTCTGTGCTTCCCTGAGACCTGATTCGCGAGCCACTTTTACTGGTTTTTGCCAGAGCTTTTTTACCAAATCAAAATTTCAACCATTGACTAACAGGGGTTGAAGGAAGAGGACGAGGAAGTTCAGTGATGGATAGGAACAACAGTCTTAGATGATAGGGATAATTAAGGGGGCATAGTTGGGAACTTGGAGTTATTTTGCACAGCTCTCAGTTCAATGTTTAGAAATGAGGATGCTCCATGTACTACCCTAAAGAACCATTTATATAAGTGGACTAAGCTAAAACTGCCACGGCTAAACTATTCCTGCCTCCCTGCTTGCTTCTTCCATCTCTGTTGCATAGTCTTTGGCGCTATTTACATATAGGCCTTACTCCATTAGCAACTCGTCTGAGAGTCTTGACAACATTTTTGTTTGTTTTGAGACAGAGTCTAGCTCTGTTGCCCAGGCTGGAGTGCAGTGGCGTGATCTCGGCTTACTACAAGCTCCACCTCCCACGTTCAGACGACTCTTATACCTCAGCCTCCCGTGTAGCTGGGATTACAGGCGTGCGCCACCACAGCCGGCTAGGTTTTGTATTTTTAGTAGAGATTGGGTTTCACCATGTTGGCCAGGCTGGTCTCGAACTCGTGGCCTCAAGTGGCCGGCCAGTCTCGGCCTCCCAAGGTGCTGGGACTACAGTTGGGAGCCACCTCGCCCGACTGATTATTGTATTTTTAGTAGAGACGTGGTTTCACCATGTTGGCCAGGCTGGTCTTGAACTCCTGGCCTCAGGTCATTCGCCTGCCTCAGCCTCTTAAAGTGCTGGGATTACAGGCGTGAGTCACTGCACCCGGTTGACACCATTTATTTTGGTGCTGATAGTAAGGCACATTTGACTCTAGAGGTTTGTAAAGCCCTTGGGAAAAAGGATCCTGTTAGATGCGACGTATGTTCACATTAATTAAAGCAGCCTTTTTGTTAAAAGATCTGTAAAAATAATAGCTAAAATTCGAAAGCAAGGTGCTGAGAGACATAGGAAAGGTGAGCAAGCTCACTTTTTAAAAATTTTTTTGAGATGAGGTCTTGCCTTGTCACCCAGGCTGGAGTGCAGTGGCACCATCAGGGCTCATTGCTGCCTCAGCCTCCTGGGTTCCTGGGCTGAAGTGATTCTCCCACCTCAGCCTCGCGAGTAGCTAGGAACACAGGTGCATGCCACCAGGCTTGGCTAATTTTTTTATTTCTTGTAGAGATGGGGTATCGTTATTTTGCCCAGGCTGGTCTTGAACTCCTGGGCTCAGGTGATCCTCCTACCTTGGCCTCCCAAAGTGTTGGGATTACAGGCTGGGCTCTGTGCCTCATGCTAGTAATCCCAGCACTTTGGGAGGCTGAAGTGGGTGGATTGCTTGAGCCCAGGAGTTTGAGACCAGCCTGGGAAACATGGCGAAACCCTGTCTCTACTAAAAACACAAAAATTAGGGCCGGGCGCGGTGGCTCAAGCCTGTAATCCCAGCACTTTGGGAGGCCGAGACGGGCGGATCACAAGGTCAGGAGATCGAGACCATCCTGGCTAACACAGTGAAACCCCGTCTCTACTAAAAACACAAAAATTAGATGGGTGTGGTGGTGCGCACCTGTAATCCCAGCTACTCTGGAGGCTAAGACAGGAGAACTGCTTGAACCTGAGAGACGGAGGTTGCAGTGAGCCGAGATAGTGCCACTGCACTCCAGCCTGGGCAACAGAGTGAGACTCGGTCTCAAAAAAAAAAAATGAGGCCTGGCGCGGTGGCTCACGCCTGTAATCCCAGAACTTTGGGAGGCCAAGGTGGGCGGAACATCTGAAGTTAGGAGTTTGAGACCAGCCCGACCAACATGGAGAAACTCCATCTCTACTAAAAATACAAAATTAGCCGGGCTGTGGTGGCATGTGCCTGTAATCCCAGCTACTTGGGAGGCTAAGGCGGGAGAATCACTTGAACCTGTGAGGCGAAGGTTGCGGTGAGCCGAGATTGTGCCGTTGCACTCTAGCCTGGACAACAAGAGTGAAACGCCATCTCAAAATAAATAAATAAATAAAGTGTTGGAATTATAGGCGTGAGTCACCTGCTTGCCCAAAAGTTCCTAATCCCCAAAATGTCACAGTTTAGTAAGGCGATACGGTGTCCATACCACCCAGTTATGTTTTGGGCAGGACCTAGAACCATAGGGGTTTATAGTATGAGCGGTGAGGGTAGAGCACTCTGTGGTTGTAGTGAATAAGAAATGGTTTCTCTATTTAAGGAACGTCTAATCTTATACAGCAACTAACCATAATGGAATGTATGCTCTACACAAGGCATTAACAACTTCATTTAGGAGTTAAGAGGTTGGGAAATTCACTTTGGGCTGAGAGAGCTAGAGGAAAGTGTTATGGAGGAGGTAGCTTTGCTGTCATGCTTTATAAAGTAAAATTTTATCAGGTGGTAAAGTGGAAAGAGATTGAGGAAATAGGAAGAGCAATGGTTTTTCCTTTTACAGAGGCTAAAAAAGGAAATGTAAGTTACACTTTAAAATAAATTGCATTTTATTCATTATTTATTATTATTTTTTGAGATGGGTATCACCATGTTGCTCAGGCTGGAGTGCAGTTGCACAATCTCAGCTCACTGCAACCTCGACCTGAGCTCAAGTGGTCCTCCTACCGCAGCCTCCCAAGTAGCTGGGACTACAGGCCAGCACCACCTTGCCTGGCTAATTTTTGTGTTTTTTTGTAGAGATGGGGTTTCACCATGTTGTTCAGGCCAATATCGAACTCCTGGCCTCAAGCCATCTGCCCTCCTTGGCCTCCCAAAGTGCTAGGATTATAGGCATGAGCCATTGTACCTGGCCCTATTTGTTAAGAAATGAAGTCTTGGCCAGGCGCGGTGGCTCACACCTGTAACCCCAGCACTTTGGGAGGCCGAGGCAGGCAGATCACGAGGTCAGGAGATCGAGACCATCCTGGCCAACATGGTGAAACCCCGTCTCTACTGAAAAAAAAAATACAAAAAATTAGCTGGGCATGGTGGCAGGTGCCTGTAGTCCCAGCTACTTGGGAGGCTGAGGCAGGAGAAGGGTGTGAACCCGGGAGGCAGAGCTTGCAGTGAGCCAAGATCGTGCCACTGCACTCCAGCCTGGGCAACAGAGTGAGACTCTGTCTCAAAAAAAAAAAAAAAAAAAAAAGTCTGCTATGTTATCCAGGATGGTCTCCAACTCCTGGCCTCAAGGGACCCTCCCACCTGAGCCTCTTGAATAGCTGGGATTACAAACATGAGCCACCACACCTAGTTTCAAATAAATTTTATTTTATTTATTTATTTTTTTGAAACGGAGTCTTGCTGTGTTGCCCAGGCTGGAGTGCAGTGGCACAATCTCGGCTTACCACAAACTCTGCCTCCTGGGTTCAAGCGGTTCTCCTGCCTCAGCCTCCCAAGTAGCTGGCACTACAGGTGGGCAACTACCATGCCCAGCTAATTTTTGTATTTTTAGTAGAGACGGGGTTTCACTGTGTTAGCCAGGCCAGTCTCGAACTCATGACCTCGTGATCCGCCAGCCTTGGCCTCGGATGCTGGGATTACAGGCTTGAGCCACTGCGCCCGGCCTGTGCCCAGTTAATTTTTGTATTTTTAGTAGAGATGGGGTTTCACCATGTTGGCCAGAATAGTCATGATCTCCTGACCTCATGATCCGACCACCTCGGCCTCCCAAAAGTGCTGGGATTACAAGCATGAGACACCACGCCCAGCCTGGCCCCATCCCACTTTTCTATATATCCCATGTTGGTAAACATTCAGGTTAATCCATTCAACAATGGAGTGTCTGCCATGGGTCAGGTATGGCTGGGGTTATGAAGAGAAGTACGTTAAGTGCTCTCATCAAGTGGACAACCAGAGAGAGTAATAAAATTGAAGAGTAGCCAGTATAGAAGAAGGAAAATCAGGAGCGTGTGGTACACTAAAAAGCACAGGAAGAAAGTGTTTCCATACAAGAATTATAAACCAAGTCAAATACTGCTGAAAAGTATAAGGAGGCCTGCAAATTGACCACTGAGACATGGCAATGTAGAGGTCACAGATAACCTTGACAAGTTTCAGTGGTGAGAATCATAGCTTCATAGAAGTGGGTTCAAGACAGAAAAGGAGGTGAGAGGTTGCTATACAAAGGAACATCAGGCTGGGCACAATGGCTCACGCCTGTAATCCCACTTTGGAAGGCCAAGGCAGGAGGATGGCTTGACTCCAGGAGTTTATACTAACCTGGGCAACAGTGAGACCCCATCTCTGCCAAAAATAAATTTTTAAAAATTAGCTGGACGTGATGGTACATGTCTGTAGTCCTAGCTACTTGGGAGGCTGAGGTGCTCAGATGTTCAGTGCTGCAGTGAGCCATGATTGCACCACTGTACTCCAGCCTGAACAGAGCAAAACCCTGTCTATGCCGGGCGTGGTGGCTAACGCCTGTAATCCCAGCACTTTGGGAGGCCGAGGCAGGTGGATCATGAGGTCAGGAGTTCAAGACCAGCCTGGCCAACATGGTGAAACCCCATCTCTACTAAAAATACAAAAACTAGCTGGGTGTGATGGCACGGGCCTGTAGTCCCAGCTATTCGGGAGGCTGAGGCAGAATTGCTTGAACCTGGGAGGTGGAGGTCGCAGTGAGCCAAGACTGCGCCATTGCACTCCAGCCTGGGCAACACAGTGAGACTCCATCTCAAAACAAACAAACAAAACAAACAAACAAAAAGCCTTTCTCTAAAAATAAAATAAAATGGGCCAGGCACGGTGTCTCATGCCTGTAATCCCAGCACTTTGGGAGGCTGAGGCGGGCAGATCACAAGGTCAGGAGTTCAAGACCAGCCTGACCAATATGGTGAAACCCTGTATGTACTAAAAATATAAAATTAGCTGGGCATAGTAGCACGGCCTGTAATCCCAGCTACTCAGGAGTCTGAGGCAGGAGAATCGCTTGAACCTGGGAGGTGGAGGTTGCAGTGATCTGAGATCGCGCCACTGTACTCCAACCTGGGTGAAAGAGCAAGACTCCATTTCAAAAAAAAAAAAGCCAGGCGCAGTGGCTCACATCTGTCATCCCACCACTTTGGGAGGCCGAGACGGGCGGATCACGAGGTCAGGAGATCGAGTCCATCCTGCCTAACCTGGTGAAACCCCGTCTCTACTAAAAAAAAAAAAAAATACAAAAAACTAGCCGGGTGAGGTGGCAGGTGCCTGTAGTCCTAGCTACACGGGAGGCTGAGGCAGGAGAATGGCGTAAACCTGGGAGGCAGAGCTTGCATTAAGCTGAGATCCAGCCACTGCACTCCAGCCTGGGGGACAGAGCGAGACTCTGTCTCAAAAAAAAAAAAAAAAAAAATTAACTGGGCATGGTGGTGCGCGCCTGTAGTCCCAGCTACTCGGGAGACTGAGGCAGGAGAATCGCTTGAACCCAGCAGGCAGAGGTTGCAGTGAGCCAAGATCACACCACTGCACTCCAGCCTGGGGACAGAGCGAGACTCTGTCTTAAAAAAAAGAAAAAAGAAAAAAGAAAAGTGAGATGGGGACATAACATTAAGGCCTTTGAAAGTCAAAGGGTTTTGAACTTTTCTAAGCAATTGGGAACCACTAAGCCCTAGAGTACCATGATGCATGGTCTAATTTAGTTTCATTTACTCTAATGGTGGGCTTTAGAATGGATTAAGGGAGAGAGAATTGGAGGCAAAGAAATAAATGTTGAGGCTATTGCAGTATAACAGTCATAAAATAATGTTAGGGCTGGGTGTAGTGGCTCACATTTGTAATCCCAGCACTTGGAGAGGCCGAGGTGAGAGGACTGCTTGAGCCCAGGAGTTCAAGACCAACCTAGGCAACATAGCAAGGCCCCATCTCTATTAAAAAAAGGAAAAAAATAATGGTGACATGTAGTTGGGTGATGGCAGTAGAAATGGAAAAGATGCATTTAGAGACACTGTGGAGCAGGGTCGATAGGGCCTGATGACGAACAAGCTGACGTATCATCAGATAGACATCATATTAGGTAAGATCAGCAGGCAGACCACCTTCTAGACTCCTATGGACTCCCCTAGAGAACCAGTGCTCTCACCCTGTGCGTCAAGGAGGCAAGGAGTCAGCATGATCCCTTGGGAGGGCCTGTCCTCAGGGAATTTTAATTCACTTAGGTCTCCTGGTCCTTAGTATTAGTCAGTCATAGGAACCTCTGGGTTTGTCCACACTCCCTAAGAATCTCTCTTATTCTTAGGATAAATATCTTGGCCACAATCCTGAACCTCAAAAAAAAAAAAACAAAACAAACAAAAAAAAAACCATTGTTGGCCAGGTGCTGTTGCTCACACCTGTAATCCAAGCACTTTGGGAGGCTGAGGTGGGCGTCACGAGGTCAGGAGTTCAAGACCAGCCTGGCCAACATGGCAAAACCCTGTCTGTACTAAAAATACAAAAATCAGCCAGATGTGGTGGTGCATACCTGTGATCCCAGCTACTCAGGAGGCTGAGGCAGGAGAATCGCTTGAACCTTGCAGGCAGAGGTTGCAGTGAGCCGAGGTCACGCCATTGCACTCCAGCCTGGGCGACAGAGCAAGACTCTGTCTCAAAAAAACGCTGGGCACAGTCACTCATGCCTATAAATCCCAGCACTTTGGGAGGCCGAGGTGGGAGGATCACCTGAGGTCAGGAGTTTGAGACCAGCCTGACCAACATGGAGAAACCCTGTCTCTACTAAAAATACAAAAAAATTAGCCAGGCATGGTGGTGGGCGCCTGTAATCCCAGCTACTCGGGAGGCTGAGGTAGGAGAATCGCTTGAACCCAGGAGGCGGAGGTTGCGGTGAGCTGAGATCGCGCCATTGCACTCCAGCTTGGGCAATAAGAGCGAAATTCCATCTCAAAAAAAAAAAAACCACATTAATATATAGCTTCTCTCATGACAAGATGGCCACCCTGGCGTTACCAGCAAGTGTTCCTCCAGCTATGCTGCCCCAGTCCTGATGGCAGCCTTAGCCTTGGTCCCAGCCCCAGCCCCAGCCCCAGTGCCAGCACCAGCAGTGGCTGCAACTCTAGCCTCATCTTCAGACCCTACAGCAACAGTGGCTAAGACTGCGGCTCTGGACCAGACCCCAGCCTCAGCGCGAGCTCCAGTGCAGACCCCTGCTCTGTCTGGTCCTGCTATCCCAGGGCCCTTTCCCGGGGGCTGCGTGGTCAGGCTGCATCCTGCCATTTTGGCCTCCATTGTAGACAGCTAAGAGTGACACAATGAGGGGGCTGCCTGAGTTATCAGGAACCTGTTGGGAATTGTTGACAAACACTTAGTGGAGGTCACCAATTGGTTTTCAGTGCCGCACAATGAGTCAGAAGATGAAGTGGCTGTTGACATGCAATTTGCTAAGAACATGTATGAACTGCATAAAAAATGAGCTCATCCTGGGCTGGTAGGCTACAGGCCATGACATCACAGAGCACTCTGTGGTGATTCATAAGTACTATAGCCTGATGGCCTCCAACCCCGTCCGCCTCACTGTGGTCACAAGTCTCCAGAACCGCTGCGTGAGCATCAAACCCTATGTCAGCACTTTAATGGGTGTCCTTGGGAGGACCATGGGAGTGATGTTCACACCTCTGACAGTGATATATGCATACTATGACACTGAACACATTGAAGTTGACCTGATTATGAAGACCTGTTTTAACCCCAACTAAGGTATCGGACTCTCAAGTGACTTACAGCAAGTAGGAGGGGCATCAGCTTGCATCCAGGATGCCCTAAGCACAGTGTTGCAATATGTAGAGGATGTACTGTCTGGAAAGATGTCAGCTGACAATACTGTGGGCCACTTCTTAACGAGCCTTGTTAAGCAAGTACCCAAAATAGTTCCCAATGATTTCGAGACCATGCTCATCAGCAACATCAATGACCTGCTGATGGTGACCTACCTGGTCAATGTCACACAGTCACAGACTGCCCTCAATGAGAAACTTGTAAACCTGTGAATGGGCCCCAAGCAGTTCACCTGCCGGTCTAGGTCTCAACCCCAGGACTCGGAATGAAATGAGGGAGAAATGGGTTTTTTGTGGTCTTGAGTCACACTGAGACAGTGAACTGCTTGTGACTCTAATAAACATAGCCTACCTTTTGTAAAAAGTAAAAAAAATACATATATATATTTACATAATATATACTTATATATATTTATAAACATATATATATACCACCACGCCCAGCCTATGCCCTACTCTCTCATACTGTGCTACCAGCACAGCACCTCCCATCACAACACCATCATCAATCGTTTTTTACATAATCATATATATAAAGAATCCCGGCCAGGCGCGGTGGCTCACACCTGTAATCCCAGCACTTTGGGAGGCCGAGGTGGACAGATCACGAGGTCAGGATTTCGAGACCATTCTGGCGAACACGGTGAAACCCTGTCTCCACTAAAAATACAAAAAATAAGCTGGGCATGTTGGCGGGCACTTGTAGTCCCAGCTACTCGAGCGGCTGATGCAGGAGAATGGAGTGAACCCGGGAATTCTGAAAAAAAAAAAAAATTGGGGTTCTGTCAGAAAGGAAGAAAGGGAGAATAAATACTGGATAAGATGGTTGGGCGCAGTGGCTTACACCTGTAATATCAGCACTTTGGGAGGCCGAGGCAGGTGGATCACGAGGTCAGGAGTTCAAGACCAGCCTGGCCAAGCTGGTGAAACCCTCTCTCTACTAAAAATACAAAAATTAGGCCGTGCATGGTGGCTCACGCCTGTAATCCTAGCACTTTGGGAGGGCAAGGTGGGCAGATCACAAGGTCAGGAGTTCGAGACCAGCCTGGCCAACATGGTGACATCCCATCTCTACTAAAAATGCAAAAATTAGCTGGGTGTGATGGCGGGCGCCTGCAATCCCAGCTAATTCGGAGGATGAGGCAGAGAATTGCTTGAATCCGGGAGGTGGAGTTTGTAGTGAGCCAAGATCACGCCACTGCACTCCAGTCTGACAACACAGTGAGACTCCGTCTCAAAAAATTAAAAAATGAATATTTGCTAAAACAAGTAGCAATGTCTGTCACACCTCCTGAGAGGCTACTGAACTCTAGTTATATGCTAGTGTTACCTGTGGAGACCTGGGCCTGAATTTTTTTTTTTTTCTTTGAGACGGAGTCTTCCTCTGTCACCCAGGCTGGAGTGCAGTGGCACAATCTCAGCTTACTGCAACCTCTGCCTCTCGAGTTTAAGCAGTTCTCCTGCCACAGCCTCTCCAGTAGCTGGGATTACAGGCACCCATCACTATGCCCAACTAATTTTTGTATTTTTTAGTAGAGATGGGGTTTCACCATGTTGGCCAGGCTGGTCTTGAACTCCTGACCTTTGGTGATCCACTTGGCCTCCCAAAGTGCTGGGATTACAGGCGTGAGCTACCACGCCTGGCCAAATTATGATCTTATATGTGAAAATAATTGAGTATGTAAAAATGATTGATTATGGTACTGTGATGGGAGGTGCTGTGCTGGCAGCACAGTATGAGAGAGTAGGACATAGGCCGGGGGCGGTGGCTTACGCCTGTAATCCCACCACTTTGGGAGGCCGAGGCGGGAGGATCACTTGAGGTCAGGAGTTTGAGACCAGCCTGGCCAACATGGTGAAACCCCGTCTCTACTGAAAATACAAAAATTAGCTGGACCTGGCAGCGTATGCCTGTAATCCCAGCTACTCGGGAGGCTGAGGCAGGAGAATCGCCCCAACCCGAGAGGCGGAGATTGCAGTGGACAGATTTAGCCTGGGCGCATAGAGCAAGACTCCATCTCAAAAAGAAGGCCGGGCGCTGTGGCTCTCAAGCCTGTAATCCCAGCACTTTGGGAGGCCGGTGACGGGATGGATCACAGGCTCAGGAGATCGACCATCCTGGTTAATATGGTGTCCCCGGCTCTCTACTAAAAGTGCCAAAACTAGGTCAAGGTAGGGTGGCGAAGTGCCTGTAGTCCCAGCTACTCGGGAGGCTGGAGGCAGGGAGAATGGCTGAACCCGGGAGGCGGAGCTTGTAGTGAGCTGGAGATCCGCCACTGCACTCCAGCCTGGGCTTAGAGCGAAACCCGTCTCAAAAAAAAAAAAAAAAAAAGAATATGACATAAACAGGCCTTAGAGATTAAAGGCTAAAGATTAGCCTCAAGTTAGGAGAAGAGAATATGGTGCTCCAATAGTTCCAGAAATTTCTATCAGCAGAGTTGAGAGCTTCCCAAAGCACAAATTATATATAGGGCATAAAAAGGAAAAAAAAAAACACTGCTTTACTAGGCTAAGGAATAAAGGGGTTGAGTAATTAAGAGAGGCAATCGAGTTCAGAACAAAGAGTTTTTCAACTAGAAGATAGGGGAAGGCAACATGAGATATTAAGTATGTCCAACTTCAGGCTCCCAAAGCCTGGAGAACAAAGCTGTTGAGTACATCTTGTTCCTACACTGGGGCCTAATGTTTTTCCCGTTTTGAAAAAAAAAAATGATGTAAATGAATTCTCTGAAACAAAGACACATTTTGAGGAGGAAATGTTTGTGGAAGTTTCAAAGGATTCTTTTTTTTTTTTTTTTTTTTCTTTTTGAGACAGAGTCTTGCTCTGTCACCCTAGCTGGAGTGCAGTGACACAATCTTGACTCACTGCAACCTCTGCCTACTGGGTTCAAGCAGTTCTCTGCCTCATCCTCCCAAGTAGCTGGGATTACAGGCGCCTGCCACCACACCCAGGTAATTTTTGCATTTTTAGTAGAGATGGGATTTCACCATGTTGGCCAGGCTGGTCTCGAACTCGTGACCTTGTGATCTGCCCACCTTGCCCTACCAGTGCTGGGATTACAGGCGTGAGCCACCATGCACGGCCTAATTTTTGTATTTTTAGTAGACCTGGGGTTTCACCAGCTTGGCCAGGCTGGTCTTGAACTCCTGACCTCGTGATCCACCCGCCTCGGCCTCCCAAAGTGCTGAGATTACAGATGTGAGCCACCGCGCCCAGCTGTCTTATCCAATATTTATTCTCCCTTTCTTCCTTTCTGACAGAACCCCAATTTTTTTTTTTTTTTTTTTTTTTCAGAATTACAATGTGCTTATCTTTCCATGACTCCCTTGCCGCCCTGGAAATGTTAATAAAACTTTGTCACAGGCAGGATGCAGTGGCTCACACCTGTAATCCCAGCACTTTGGGAGGCTGTGGCGGGCGGATCACCTGAGGTCAGGAGTTTGAGACCAACCTGGCCAACTGGTGAAACCCGTCTCTACTAAAAATACAAAAAAATTAGCTGGGCATGGTGGCAGGCACCTGTAATGCCAGCTACTCGGGAGGCTGAGGCAGGAGAATCACTTGTACCCAGGAGGCAGAGGTTGCAGTGAGCTGAGACCACACCATTGTACTCCAGCCTGGGCAACAGGAGCAAAATGCCATATAAAAAACACACAAAAACAAACAAACAAAAAATTCATTAATTTTTTGAAGACAGAGTCTTGCTCTGTCGCCCAGGCTGGAGTGCAGTGGCACAACTATGGCTCACTGCAGCCTTGACCTCCTGGGCTCAAGTGATCCTCCTGCCTCTGCCTCCTGAACAGCTGGTTCCACAGGGGTACACCACCACACCTGGTTAATTTTTAAAAATGTTTTGTAGAGACAGGGTCTTGCTATGTTGTCCAGACTGGTGAAGCAATCAATCCTCCCACCTCAGCCTCTCAAAATTCTGGGATTACAGGCGTGTGAGCCACCTGGCCCCAGCCTATGCATGCAATTAACAGTTAAAAAAAAATAAATAAAGTTCAACATCCATGCATGATTAAAATTAAAATAAACAAAAAAACACCTGTCTGAGCAAGGTGGCTCATGCCTGTAATCTCAGCATTTTGGGAGGCTGAGCAGTGAGGACTGCTTGAACTCAGGAGGTCAAAACCAGCCTGGGCAAAATATCAAATATAAAAAATTTGATGGCGTGCACCTGTGGTCCCAACAACTAGGGAAGCTGAGGTAGAATACCCTGAATACAGAAGGTTGAGGCTGCAGTGAGCTGTGTTCGTGCCACTGTACTCCAGCCTGGGTGACAGACACCCTGTCTCAAAAAAAAAAAGTTTCAGATTTTGGATTTTTGGTTTCAAAATCTGATTCTAATATTTTTATTTATTTATTTATTTTGAGGCAGGGTCTGACTATATTGCCCAGGCTGGTCTAGACCTTCTGGGCCCAAGCTATGCTTCTGCCTTGGCCTCCCGAAGTGCTGTGATTACAGGCATGAACCACTGCACCTGACTCTAATTCTCTCTATTTTTTTGATCCTATATTTTTTAAAGTCTCTCAGTTTTAATTTCCATTAGGACAAATGTTGGTAGATACAACCTACATAAACACAAAGCTTTTTGGGGTCTTCAATACATTTTAAGAATATAGGCCAGACATGGTGGCTCACACTTGGAAATCCCAGCACTTTGGGAGGCTGAGGTAGAAGGATAGCTTGAGCAAGGGAGTTCGAGACCAGCCTGAGCAATAGTGAGACCCTGTCTCTTTTTTTTTTTTTTTTTGAGACGGAGTCTCGCTCTGTCGCCCAGGCTGGAGTGCAGTGGCGCGATCTCGGCTCACTGCAAGCTCCACCTCCCGGGTTCACGCCATTCTCCCGCCTCAGCCTCCGAGTAGCTGGGACTACAGGCGCCCGCCACCACGCCTGGCTAGTTTTTTGTATTTTTTTTAGTAGAGACGGGGTTTCACCATGTTAGCCAGGATGGTCTCGATCTCCTGACCTCGTGATCCACCCGCCTCGGCCTCCCAAAGTGCTGGGATTACAGGCTTGAGCCACCGCACCCGGCCTGTTTTTTTTTTTTTTAAACCAAGCAATGGTTATGGAAGTCTTGTCATTTTTAGTTGTTTATTCCCTAGCGATACATTGTTTTTTTCTGTCTGGTGCTTGAATCAGGCTTACATATATATTAAACATACTTCTTTTTTGTTTTGCTTTGAGATGGAGTCTTGCTCTGTGACCCGGACTGGAGTGCAGTGGTGTTATCTTGGTTCACTGCAACCTCTGCCTCCCGGGTTCAAGTGATTCTCCTGCCTCAGCCTCCCAGGTAGCCAGGACTACAGGCATGCACCACCATGCCCAGCTAATTTTTGTGTTTTTAGTAGACATGGGGTTTCACCATATTGGCCAGGCTAGTGTTGAACTCCTGACCTCAGGGGATCCATGCACCTCCGGTCTCCCACAGTGCTAGGATTACAGGTATAAACCACTGCGCCTGGCAAACATACTTCTTTATATGCAGCAATATAATTCTAATATCCAAAGTCTCTGTGGACGTAATTCTGCTATTTATGATTGCTGCCCATTCTCATTCATGGTGGCCTACTTCCTGTTGCTTTGTGTTTGTGGGATTTTTATTAGTGAACACATATTCAAAGGAACTTAACACTAGGGATTTTTTTTTTCCTTATAGTTTATCATCTGAACTTCAGGAATTTTTTTTATGTTTGCCTTGAAGGCAGCTTTCTCCAGAGAGGATTCGTATTTGGTTCTCTGCAATGCCTATCAATTAGGTCACTATTACCCTATAACTACTTCAAAATAAATTCCTGGGCCTGGTCAGGCTTGGTGACTCATGCCTGTAATTCCAGCACTTTGGAAGGCCCAGGTGGGCAGATCACTTGAGGTCATGAGTTCGAGACCAGCCTGGCCAACATGGCAAAACCCCTTCTCAACTAAAAATACAAAAATTAGTCGGGCATTGTGGTGGGTGCCCATAATCCCAGCTACTTGGGAGGCTAAGGCAGGAGAATGGCATGAACCTGGGAGGCAGAGGTTGCAGTGAACCGAGATCACGCCATTGCACTCCAGCCTTGGCAACAGATGGAGACTCCATCTCAGTAAGTAAGTAAGCAAGTAAATTAAATAAATAAATAAATAAATAAAATTCCGGGCTTGAAGTGTTTCTGTCTATTCAGGTAGTATAAACTTAGACTATAAACTCATGAAGACTAGCCTGTGAATACCCAGGGGAGGTCTTCACAATCCCCCACTTGCAGCCCTGATTCAGAGCCAAGATTGTGGTAGGGACATTTCCTTGCTGTCTTTTTCAAGATGGGTATTTACTGGTTTACCCTCTGGTTTACCGTCTCTTTTTTTTTTTTTTTTTTTTGAGATGGAGTCTTGCTTTGTCACCCAGGCTGCAGTGCAGTGGTGCGATCTCGGCTCACTGTAAGCTCCGCCTCCTGGGTTCATGCCATTCTCCTGACTCAGCCTCCCAAGTAGCTGGGACTACAGGCACCTGCCACCACACCCGGCTAATTTTTTGTATTTTTAGTAGAGACAGGGTTTCACCATGTTAGCCAGGCTGGTCTTGAACTACTGACCTCAAGTGATCTGCCCACCTCAGCCTCCCAAAGTGCTGGGATTACAGGTGTGAGCCACCACGCCCAGCCTCACTGCTGTTTTTCTGGCACCTGGCCCTGTGACTGGTTTTGTGGAAGACAATATTTCAATGGATCTGTTGGGGGCGGGGATGCGGGAGGTGGAAATGGTACCGGGATGAAACTGTTCCATCAGATCATCAGGCATTAGATTCTCATAAGGAGGATGTAACCCAAATCCCTTGCATGCATAGTTCACGATAGGGTTTGCAATCCTATGAGAAACTAATGTCTGTTAATCTGACAGGAGGCGGAGCTCAGGCTCTGATGCTCACTTGCCAGTCACTCATCTCCTGCTGTGCAGCCCGGTTCTTAACAGGCCATGAACTGGTGCTGGTCTGCAGCCCAGGATTTGGGGACCTCTGTCTCACTGAATAGATGAAATTGGGAAGAAAGTCAGGAGTTTGGAAAAAAATTCAGATAAGGACTGAAAATAGGCTATTGTATTTGGCAATTAGGCATTTTGAGAATAGATGTAGTAAAGTAATAAGGACAAAAGCTTAATTTCAGTGGGTTGCCAAATTAAGAGAGCTGAAGAAGGTATAGAAAATAAAACTTCTGGCCGGGCACGGTGGCTCATGCCTGCAATCCCAGCACTTTGGGAGGCGGATGCGGGCAGATCATGAGGTCAGGAGATTGAGACCCTCCTGGCTAACACGGTGAAACTCTGTCTCCACTAAAAAATACGAAAAAATTAGCTGGGGGTGGTGGCGGGCACCTGTATTCCCAGCTACTGGGGAGGCTGAAGCAGGAGAATGGCATGAACCTGGGAGGCGGAGCTTGCAGTGAGCCGAGATTGCGCCATGGCAGGCACTCCAGCCTGGGCGACAGAGCGAGACTCTGTCTCAAAAAAAAAAAAAAGAAAGAAAATAAAACTTCCAGGCCGGGAGCAGTGGCTCACACCTGTAATCCCAGCACTTTGGGAGGCTGAGGTGGGCGGATCACCTGAGGTCAGCAGTTCGAGACCAGCCTGACCAACGTGGAGAAACCCTGTCTCTATTAAAAATACAAAATTAGCCGGGCATGGTGGTGCATGCCTGTGATCCCAGCTACTCAGGAGGCTGAGGCAGGAGAATCGCTTGAGCCCAGGAGAGGGAGGTTGCGGTGAGCCAAGATAGCGCCATTGCACTCCAGTCTAGGCAACAAGAGCAAAACTCTGTCTCAAAAAAAAATAATAACAAATAAAAAAAAAAAAAAAAAGAGAAAGAAAAGAAAACTTCTGGCCAGGCACGGTGGCTCACGCCTGTAATCCTAGCACTTTAGGAGGCCGAGGTGGGTGGATCACAAAGTCAAGAGATCAAGACCATCCTGGCCAACATGGTGAAACACCATCTCTACTAAACATACAAAAATTAGCTGGGCGTGGTGGTGCGCACCCGTAATCCCAGCTATTCAGGAGGCTAAGGCAGGAGAATTGCTTGAACCCAGAAGGCAGAGGTTGCAGTGAGCCAACATTGCGCCACTACACTCCAGCCTGATGACAGAGTGAGATTGCATCTCAAAAGAAAATAAAACTTCTTTTTCAAGAAATGTGAGGGTGAAGAGAAAGCAGAAGGGTGGTCGGGTTGAAGAAAGATTATTTAGAATGAGGGAATCAAACATACTTGTAAGTTAAAGAGAATGACCTTGCAGAATAAAATACATTATAAAAGTGAGAAAGGATAAGTGTTAGGGTGCAGTATTTCAGAAGAGACAGATGGGAGGGTAAAGGTCTGAGTTATAAGGCCTTTGTAAGGAGATCTTCTTCTTCAGCGAGGCAGGAAGATACATACAGATGGGTGCTTTTACAGTGTAGAGGTCAAAAGGAGGAATGTGGCCGGGCACAGTGGCTCATGTGTGTAATCCTAGCACTTTGGGAGGCTGAGATGGGAAGATCCCTCGAGCCCAGGAGACCAGCCTGGGCAACATAGTGAGACCCCATCTCTAAAAAAACATTAAAAAAAAAAAAAAGCCAAGTGTGGCAGTGTGTACCTGTGGTCCTAGCTCCTCAGAGGCTGAGGTGGGAGGGTTGCTGGAGCCTGGGAAGTTGAAGCTGCAGTGAGCTGTGATGGCGCCACTATACTCCATCCTGGGCTACAGAGTGAGACCTGGTCTGGGGGGGGGGGGAAAAGAAAGAAAGAGAGAGAGAAAGAAGACAAAGAGAGAAGAGAGGAGAGAGAAGAGAGGAGAGAGGAGAGAGAGAGAGAAAGAAGGAAAGAAGAGACAGAGAAAGAGGGTGGATCACCTGAGGTCAGGAGTTGGAGACTAGCCTGGCCAACATGGCAAAACCCTGTCTCTACTAAATACACAAAAATTAGCCGGGCATCGTGGTGGGTGCCTGTAATCCCAGCTACTCAGGAGGCTGAGGCAGGAGAATCGATTGAACCCGGGAGGTGGAGGTTGCAGTGAGCCGAGATCATGCCACTGCACTCCACCTGGGCAACAGAGTGAGGGAAAAAAGGAAAAAGAAATAAGGAAGAGAAAAGAGGAGAAGAGAAGAGAGAAAAGAAAAGTAAAAAGAAAACAAAAGAAAAAGAAAAAGAGAAAAGAGAAGAGGCCAGGTGTGGTGGCTCATGCCTGTAATCGCAGTGCTTTGGGAGGCCAAGGCAGGTAGATCATTTGAAACCCTGTCTCTACTAAAATACAAAAATAATTAGCCAGGCGTGGTGGCAGGCGCCTGTAATCTCAGCTACTGGGGAGGCTGAGGCAGGAGAATCGCTTGAACCCGGGAGGCAGAGGTTGCAGGAAGCTGAGATTGTGCCACTGTACTACTCCAGCCTGGGGGAGGGCGGGGTAGGGAGGGCGAAAAGGAAAAGGAAAGGGAAGAACTCTGGGGAATGTGGCACTGGTTTGTCTATTATCCTTTTGAGGCAGACTGTAAGGTGGTCTACAAAAGGCAGAGGCTGGGACTAGAAAGAGGTGCTTAAGGAGAGCAGCTGTGAGAAATTGACAAGGCATTTGGCTCTCCGTGAGGACTTCCAAGTTAAGGCTGGAAACCACATATTGGTACCAGTTCCGACTCCTGATTAACTAATGCTCTCCCATAAAACAGAAGCCAACACTCAGAAGGAGAGAAAATACATCTGTGTCCTCAATACCTAGAACAATTGTTGGCATATCAACAGGCACTCAATAAATATTTATTGAATAAGCAAATAAACATAAAGGTTACGTTGATCTAGAACTGGGGAGGGGTGAGGTGGTTGGGACCAAAGAACAAAAGACAAAGGTAACTGAGAGTGTAGTAAAAGTGTCTTGAGATCATAGTCCATGAAGTCCAAGGTGAATAAGGAAAGAAGTGAAGCCAGAAAGGATGTGGTAGATTGGAACTGTAGTTGACCCAAACTAGGTGATACAAAATTGAAGAATGAATGACAATTTATCGGCGTTTAGAAAATTTGTGGGTTCTGAAATGAAAGAAGCAGATCTTTAGAGGAAATGACCCAGATGACAGAAGCCCAAGAAATGGGTAGAAGACTTGCTTACTATTCAATTTAAATTTTTCTCCTTTTGGGCTGGGCGCGGTGGCTCACACCTGTAATCCCAGCACTTTGGGAGGCCAAGGTGGGTGGATCACCTGAGGTCAGGAGTTCGAGACCAGCCTGACCAACATGAAGAAACCCAAATACAAAATTAGCCAGGTGTGGTGGCGCATGCCTGTAATCTCAGCTACTAGGGAGGCTGAGTCAGGAGAATCACTTGAACCTGGGAGGCAGAGGTTGTGGTGAGCCAAGATCGTGCCATCACACTCCAGCCTGGGCAACAAGAGCAAAACTCCGTTTCAAAGAAAAAAAAATTTTTTTTTTCTCCTTTTGGTTTGAGACACAGAACTCAGACCTCTCTTCTGTGAAGTCTACAATGGGGCCCTGCAGCTGCACGTTCCAGTTGAACTAGGCTCCCAGTTACTATTGGCTGAGGAGGCAATGTAAACAATACTCAGAATCCTATTAACTAATAATGGATTAATACCCAGTTACAAGTGTCTAGTGCATACTGTTCCGAGTGCTGTCCTATTCAATGTTTGTACAAATGGTTTAGTTAAGAACGTTGATGACAGATTATCACATTTGTAGACATCAATAATCTGGTAGAGATAATATGTTGGATAGCAGAATCAGAATATAAAGAGATCTTGGCAGGCAGGACCAAATCTAATGAGGTGGGTTTTTTTTCTCTTTTGTTTTTTCATTTTTTAGAGACAGGGTCTCTATATGCTGGAGCACAGCTGCTATTCACAGGTGCATTCATAGCACACTACAGCCTTAAATCCTGGCCTCAGATGATCCTCTCATGTTAGCATCTGAAGTAGCTGGGACTATAGGCATACCCCACTGCACCCAGCTAAGATGCAGTTTAAATGGGTCAAATGCAAAGTTCAGTGCAAAGATAAAAAAAAAAATAAAGTTGTCGGGTGCGGTGGCTCATGCCTGTAATCCCAGCACTGTGGGAGGCCAAGGCGGGTGGATCACTTGAGGTTGGGAGTTTGAGACCAGCCTGACCAACATGTAGAAACCCTGTCTCTACTAAAAATACAAAATTAGCTGGGCGTGGTGGTGCATGCCTGTAATCCCAGCTACTCAGGAGACTGAGGCAGGAGAATTGCTTGAACCCAGGAGGTGGAGGTTGCAGTGAGCCAAGATCATGCCACTGTACTCCAGCCTGGGCGACAGAGTGAGACTCTGTCTCTTAAAAAAAAAAAAAATTAAATGACCACTCATATCTAATATCAAGTATTAGGAAAGTATGAGCAAATGGCTTATGGCAGTCTTACAAGGTTGGTGGGAATCTAAATCAATTTAGGGCAATCTGTAAGTACATATTACAATTTTTTTTTTTAACAGTGTAAAGAGGTTTTCTTTTTTGTTGTTTATTTTGAGATGGATTCTTGCTCTGTCACCAGGCTGGAGTGCAATGCCATGATCTCGGCTCACTGCAACCTCTGCCTCCTGGGTTCAAGTGATTCTCCTGCCTCAGTCTCCCAAGTAGCTGGGACTACAGGCGCCCGCCACCATGCCAGCTAGTTTTGTATTTGTAGTAGAGACGGGGTTTCACTATGTTGGCCAGGATGGTTTCGATCTCTTGACCTTCTGATCTGCCCGCCTCAGCCTCCCAAAGTGCTGAGATTACAGACATGAGCCACTATGCTTGGCCGTAAATAGTTTTTATATTGTGTATATGTAACATTAGACCAAATTATTTAAAGTCAATACATTTTTATTCAAGGAATTCCATGTTGTGATTTCTTCCACTGTCCATCAAGGTCACTTCAGATCCTCTAAAGAGCTGGAGTAAAAAGATCTATCCTCAAGTTAGCCTTTTTAATGAAACTGATCCAGTTGTCCTGTCAGCGCA
Organism: Papio anubis; assembly: GCF_008728515.1. Taxonomy (NCBI): domain Eukaryota; kingdom Metazoa; phylum Chordata; class Mammalia; order Primates; family Cercopithecidae; genus Papio; species Papio anubis. Next base: position 121,091,365 of record NC_044976.1, read on the forward strand.
TAATTACTTTGGCTTCCTGTCAGCTCCTTTTAATATGGATATACTGATGAAGACTTCAAAATTCACCAAGAATCTTTGGGATCTAATTTCTTCAACCAATTTACTTTAGGGTCCTTTATAGTGCAGGTGGTGGGGATCTGCCTGGTTCTTAATTTGACACCTTAAGCGATCACACTCAAGAATAGTACAGATGTGTGGAATATGCCAATACCTTTAACTCCAGACATCATGTTCTCAAGATAAAAGCCTTTAAAACAAAAAGCCATCGATAGCCAACAAAGTGCCGTCAACCTGAAATTGGAATGCAAAATTAATACTGCTGAGGATTTCCCTCATATCCCATGCTGTTCATCTATTCCACAGTCCTAGAATCAATCTTTTTTTATTAAGAGACAAGGTCTTTGCTACCCAGGCTGGAGTAGAGTGGTGCCATCAAAGCTCAGTGCAGCCTCCAACTCCTGGGCTCAATCCTTTTGCCTCAGCCTCCCCTTCCTGAGTAGCTACAACTACAGGCACATGCCCCAATACAAGCTAATTTTTATATTTTTGTGGAGATGAAGTGTTTGTTACTTTCTTGCACAGGCTGGTCTTGAACTCCTGGTTTCAAGCAATACTCCCACCTCGGTGTGGGGATTGCAAGCTTGAGCCATTGCACCTGGCCTGGAACCAACCTTTACGGCTATCAATACTACCATTAGTTAACTGTCTCAGGTATCATAATATCCCTTATATGTATCAAAACTCATACTGAACAATGAGTTCTAGGTTGCAAAAAGTACATATTAAATTTTTAAATGCCGGGTGCGGTAGCTGACACCTGTAATCCCAGAACTTTGGGAGGCCGAGGGCGGATCACGAGGTCAGGAATTTGAGACAGCCTGGCCAATATGGTGAAACCCTGTCTCCACTAAAAATATAAAAATTAGCTGGGCATGGTGACACGCACCTGTAGACCCAGCTACATGGGAGGCTGAGGCAGAAGAATCGCTTGAATCCAAGAGGTGGAGGTTGCAGTGAGCCGAGATTGTGTCACTGTACTCCAGCCTGGGCAACACAGCAAGACTCCATCCCTTAAAAAAAAATTTTTTTAAACGTGCATACCCTGTGACCCAGCAACTTTCAATATTTACCCTAGAGACTCCAGGTACAGTGGCTCATGCCTGTAATCCCAGCACTCTGGGAGGCCGAGGTGGGTGGATTACCTGAGGTCAGGAGTTTGAGACCAGCCTGGCCAACATGATGAAACCCCATCTCTACAAAAAATTTAAAAATTAGCCAGGCGTGGTGTTGCACGCCTGTAATCCCAGTTACTCGGGAGGCGGAGGCAGGAGAATCGCTTGAACCCAGGAGGTTGAGGTAGCAATGAACCGAGATCATGCCATTGCACTCCAGCCTAGGCAACAAGAGCAAAACTTTGTCTAAAATAAAATAATATTTTTTATATATATATATATATATATTTATTTTTATTTTACCCTAGAGAAATACTATCATATAGCACTAAGAGGCATAAATAATTTTCACTGAAACATTGTAATAGCAAACAATTGGAAACAATCTATATGTCCAACAACAGAATGGTTAAGTAAGCTGTAATACATTCATACTATAGGATACAATATAGCAGTTCTTATGAATGAGACAGCTTTATATATATGGAGATGCAAGTTCTCTGAAACATGTTAAGTGTAAAAAGAAGATCTGGAATAATACAAACCATGTGATACTTTTTTTTTTTTTTTTTGAGACCCGGTCTGGCTCTATTGTCCAGGCTGGAATCCAGTGGCACTATCATGGCTCATTGCAGCCTTGACCTCCAGGGCTCAAGCAATCTTCCCACCTCAGCCTCCCTGTAGCTGGGACTACAACTGTGTGCCACCACACCCGGCTATTTTTTAGTTTTTGTAGACACAAAACTATGTTACCCAGGATGGTGTCAAACTCCTGGCCTCAAGTGATTTTCCTGCCTTAGCCTCCCAAAGTGCTGGGATTACAGGTGTGAGGCACTATGCCCCATCCATTTATGTTTTAAAAGTCTCATATAACTAGCCGGGTATGTTGGCTCATGCCTATAATCTCAGTACTTTGGGAGGCCAAGGCAGGCAGATCACTTGAGTCCAGGAATTCGAGATCAGCCTGGGCAACATGGCAAAACTGTCTCTACAAAAAAAATACGAAAATTATCCAGGCGTGGTGGCATGTGCTGTAGTCCCAGCTACTCTGGAGACCAAGGTGGGAGGATTGCTTGATCCGGGAGGCAGAGGGTGCAGTTAGCTGAGATCACACCAGTATACTCCAGCCTGGGCAACAGAGCGGGCCCGTCTCAATAAAAAAAAAAAAGTCCCATATATTTCTACATGTAAATACATAGAAAAAGGGTTGGAAGGATATTTAATCAAAATTAAACTGCGTTTATCTCTGGAAGGAAAGGACCAGGACTTGGAATAACAGCAAGGAAGACTTTGGCCTTGTTTGTAGTTTTTTTTTTTTTTTTTTTTGTCGTTTTTGAGGAGTCTCACTCTATTGCCCAGGCTGGAGTGCAGTGGTGTCATCTCAGCTCACTGCACCTCCACCTCTCTGCCTCCTGGGTTTAAGCAATTCTCCCCCTCAGCCTCCCGAGTAGCTAGGATTACAGGTGCCTGCCACCATGGCCAGCTAATTTTTTTTTTTTTTTTTTTAGTAGAGACGGCGTTTCACCATGTTAGCCAGGCTGGTCTCAAACTTTTGACCTCAAGTGATCCGCCTGCCTTGGCCTCCCAAAGTGCTGGGATTACAAGCATGAGTCACCGCGCCCAGCCTTTTTTTTTTTTTTGGTTTTTAATCTGTTATATGTTGTATAAAATTAATGCATTATTATGAAATCAAAACAACCCTACCTTACCCCCAACATAACACCTGTAGGTGTTTGTTAGTAGTCAGATGGGCATCTTGCTATGTTGCCCAGGCCGGTTTCAGACTCCTGGGGCTCAAGCTATCTTCTGCCTCAGCCTCTCGAGTAGCTAAGACTACAGGTGTGCACCACCATGTCCAGCTTAGGTGTCAGTTTGATGTGAGTCAGTAGCATAAGTAGTGAAGAAAACCTAAGGGGGCCTTGGGCTCTCTTATGGTCCAGGTCTACAAGCAAGCAGATAATGGTTTAGTTCTTTTTGGCTTGGTGAGGCCACATCTGGACCAAAGTTAGACAGGCACATTGGCACATTTGAGCTCATCCAGAGAGTAGACAAGGTGATGCCAGGAGTCCACACTATGTCAAGGAGGACTAGCTAAAGGGAGGGAGAATGTTTAGGCTGTTGTAGAAAGAAGTGATTCTTGGCCGGGCGCGGTGGCTCAAGCCTGTAATCCCAGCACTTTGGGAGGCCGAGACGGGCGGATCACGAGGTCAGGAGATCGAGACCATCCTGGCTAACACGGTGAAACCCCGTCTCTACTAAAAAAAATAAAATAAAATACAAAAAGCTAGCCGGGTGAGGTGGCGGGCGCCTGTAGTCCCAGCTACTCGGGAGGCTGAGGCAGGAGAATGGCGTAAACCCGGGAGGCAGAGCTTGCAGTGAGCTGAGATCCGGCCACTGCACTCCAGCCTGGGCGACAGAGTGAGACTCTGTCTCAAAAAAAAAAAAAGAAAGAAAGAAAGAAGTGGTCCTCAAACTCTTGAAGTTTTCATGAGGGTGAAGATAGTAGATTTCAAGACACTGGAGTTATTCAAGAGACTAAATGTTCACTTTCCAGGGACACTGTGAAAAAGATTCACTGAGGAAGCATTCGTTGGAACTAGATTTTTTTTTTTTTTTAAGAGACAGGGTTCTGCTATGTTGCCCAGGCTGGTCTCTTAACTCCTAAGGTCAAGAGCTCCGCTTGCCTCGGTGTGCCAAAGTGATGGGATTACAGGGTGAGCCACGTGCCAGAGTGATGGGATTACAGGGTGAGCCACGTGCCTGGCCTGGAGCTAGATGATCTTACAGTTAGCTTCCAACTAACTTTATTTCAATGTATTTCAAGTTTCCTTGGCATCAACCAGATTTATTGAAATTTAAGTCCCTAAAACTGTCTTTTGAGTTGTTTTATTATAGAGAGGATATTAACCAAAAGGTACTTTGGCACACTACAAACTGGAAGGAATAATCTCAATATCATGAGTGCCAATTAAGTGCCTCAGAGAATACAAAGATGACTATAACTGGAATGCTTAACAAGTATCAACTGAAGAAATGTAATGAAAATTAAAGTTTAATTTGTTTTTCCCTGTCTCTGCACAATTTATTTCAGTGAGGTTTTCCTCGGATGTGGATCACCTTTAGGTAACAGTCTTTGCAAACACTTTAAGTAGCAAAACAAACTCTTGGTTCAGAAATATATTAACACATGAGCTTTCATCATCAGTAAGAATCTCTCTACCCCACAGCTAGGGTCAACAGAGCTAGCCAGCTCGCCTCTGTGAAAGAGGGGTAGTTGGCTTCTCTCCTTTTGCTACACTGATATTTCTAGAAATGGGGCAGAATGAAGAAGGAGGGTTATTAGCGGCTTCATGCTGCCTAGGCCTGGCTGATGTTAAGAATTACCTCATAAGCATTTGTATGTCTCCATCAGAGGCTTCCCTGGGGGCGCTTTCCAAAGGCAGTGGCAACTTCCTGAAGTGAGGTGATGTATTCCATTTCTATGGCCACCACTCTCTCACTATCCTTTTGTTTTCCAGTGGTCTTTTCCACATGAAGAGCCCCACTATGCATCCAGACAGTTCTCTTGAGTAGGATTTAAACTGGCTCCACACATGGTCCACAGGATTCATGTATATGTGACCCTTTATCAGAAGCCAGTGTGGCGACTTCCAGGATGTGACTCTCTACTTTGTTACCTCAGGCTCTGTCTTTGCCTTGAAATTCCTCTACTGTGAGTCATACACAGTCTAATGATTATCCTTGGATACAAGGACAAATACAAAATGTTTCAGTGGTCTTGAAGCCACTTTAGGATTGAGAAGACAGAATTACTCCTCGCCTTTTTTTTTTTTTTTTTTTGGAGACGGAGTTTTGCTCTTGTTGCCCAGGATGGAGTGCAGTGGCACGATCTCGGCTCAGTGCAACCTCCACCTCCCGGGTTCAAGTGTTTCTCCTGCCTCACCCTCCCAAGTAGCCAGAACTACAGACACCCGTCACCGTGCCTGGCTAATTTTTTGTATTTTTAGTAGAGATGGGTTTTCACCATGTTAGCCAGACTAGTCTCAAACTCTTGACCTCAGGTGACCCACCCACCTCGGCTTCCCAAAGTGCTGGGATTACAGGTGTCAGCCACCTTGCCTGGCCATTCCCCACCTCTTCTCTTTGGGATTGAATAGGGCTCACAGCATGGTAGTAGCTCTCTCCAAAGAAAGCCATTTTGTAAACCCAATCTCCACTTTTTTGTTGTTTCTTTGAGACAGGGTCTCACTCTGTGGCCCAGGCTGAAGTGCAGTGGGATGATGATGGCTCACGGCAGCCTCAAACTCCTGGCAGCCTCAAACTCATGTGATCCTCCTGCCTCAGTCTCCTGAGTAGTAGCTGGGACTACAGGCATGCACCACCATGCCTGGCTAATTTTTTTTTTTTTTTAGATGGATTATTCTTGCTCTGTCGCCCAGGCTGGAGTATACTGGTGTGATCTCAGCTCACTGCAACCTCCACCTCCCGAGTTCAAGTGATTCTCCTGCCTCAGCCTCCAGAGTAGCTGGGATTACAGGGTGCCTGTCACCACACCCTGCTAATTTTGTATTTTTAGTAGAAACGGAGTTTCACCATTTGGCCAGGCTGATCTTGAACTCCTGACCTCAAGTGATTCGCTCGCCTCAGCCTCACAAAGTGCTGGGATTACAGGCATGAGCCTCTGCCCCTGGCTTTTTAATTTTTTAAAACAAATTATTTTTATTTTTATTTTTATTTTGAGATGGAGTCTCGCTCTGTCACCAGGCTGGAGTACAGTGGCGCGATCTCAGCGCTCACTGCAATCTCTCTACCTCCCAGATTCAAGTGATTTTCCTGCCTCAGCCTCCCAACTAGCTGGGACTACAGGCGCATGCCACCACGCCCAGCTAATTTTTTGTATTTTTAGTAGAGACAGGGTTTCACCATGTTGGCCAGGATGGTCTCAATCTCTTGACCTTGTGATCTGCCCGCCTCGGCCTCCCAAAGTGCTGGGATTACAGGCGAGAGCCACCGCGCCCAGCCTAATTTTTTTATTTTTTTTGTGGAGACAAGGTCTCACCATGTTGCCCAGGTTGGTCTTGAACTGGCCTGAAGTGATCCTCCTGTCTCAGGCTCCCAAAGTGCTAGGATTACAGGGGTGAGCCACTGCATCTGGCCTTCTGTCTTCACTTTTTATACTCTTGAAATGGGTGAGGGGGTTCAAGAGTTGTGCAACTGTTCCTTGGTAACTTCCTTTCAAATACTGCATTTCCATCTGCTGTCTCCCTTTGAAGTTTCAAATCTATTAGATCTTGATACTCCAGCTGAAACATCCAGTTTAAGATTTTGTTAAGTGTAAAACATAATCTCCTTTATCAATCCTGCTTTAAATCTTCCCTCATTCCTTATCTGAGGTTATGTGATTTAGTCACACCTCACAAGCCAAGCTCTAGGCCTAGGCCATCAAGTTGGTATGGCATGATCTGGTCACACTCTCCTTTACTGATAAAGAAAACCAAGCTAAGGCCAAGGGCCCACTAGAACAAACCTACTGCCCATGAGAGGGATAAATCAGGAGTCCCTCTTGGCTCCAAACCTAGTTCTCTATAACGATGTACACAGAGCAAAGTGATTTGGTCAAGTAGCCATGGGCTTTGGAGTCTGTCATTTATCAAGTGATCTTAGATGAATTATCTTTTCTGAGTTTCATTACAATTTTATAAAATAGGGCCAAGTGCCGTGGCTCATGCCTGTGGGAGGCCGAGACGGGCAGATCACTTGAGGTCAGGAGTTTGAGACCAGCCTGGCGAACATGGTGAAACTCCATCTCTACTAAAAATACAAAAATAAGCCAGGTGTGGTTGTGGGTGCCCATAATCCCAGCTACTTGGGAGGCAAAGGTAGGAGAATCGTTTGAACCCGGGAGGTGGAGGTTGCAGTGGACCAAGATTGCACTACTGCACTGTAGCCTGGGTGATAGAGTGAGACTCTGTCTCAAATTTAAAAAAAAAAAAAAAAAAATTATAAAATAGCCTTACCTTTTAATTTGAAATTTAATTTTTTTTTTTTTTGAGATGGAGTTTCACTTTTGTTACCCAGCCTAACGTGCAATGGCGCGATCTCAGCTCACTGCAACCTCCTGCCTCCTGGGTTCAAGTGATTCTCCTGCCTCAGCCTCCCAAGTAGCCGGGATTACAGGCATGCGTCACCATCCAGCTAATTTTTGTATTTTTAGTAGAGACAAGGTTTCACCATGTCGGCCAGGCTGGTCTCGAACTCCTGACCTCAGGTGATCTACCCGCCTTGGCCTCCCAAAGTGCTGGGATTACAGGTATGAGCCACCATGCCCAGCTTGAAATTTAATTTTTTTTTTTAGTCAGTTTCTGTAGAGACTGTCAAAAATTGCTAATGTCAACTATATTGTAAGTAATCACAGTGGGATATGTGAAAATTCTTTTTTTTTTTTTTTTTTTTTTTTTTTGAGACAGGGGCTCACTCTATCACTCAGGCTGGAGTGCAGTGGCAAGCTCACAGTTCACGACAACCTCGACTTCACAGGCTCAAGTGATCCTTCCACGCCACGTGCCACCATGTCTGGCTAAAGTTTTGTAAAGACGGGGTCTCTCTCTGTTGCCCAAGCTGGTTTCAAAACTCCTAGACTCAAGTGATCTGGCTGCCTTGGCCTCCCAAAGTGCTGGGATAACAGGTGTGAGTCACTGTGCCTGGCCAACAGAAACCTTTTCTTTTTTTTTTTTTTTTGACAGAGTCTGAACTCTGGAGTCTTACTCTGTCGCTAGAGTGCAGTGGTGCAATCTTGACTCACTGCAACCTTCACCTCCCAGGTTCAAGTGATTCTCCTGCCTCAGCCTCCTGACTAGCTGAGATTACAGTAGTGTGCCACCACACCCGGCTACTTTCTGTACTTTTAGTAGATGGGGTTTCTCCATGTTGGCTGTGCTGGTCTCGAAGTCCTGACCTCAGGTGATCCACCCACCTTGGCCTCCCAAAGTATTGGGATTACAGGCATGAACCACCGTGCCTGGTTAGAAACTTTTTTTTTTTTTTTTTTTTGAGACAGAGTCTCACTCTGTCGCCCAGGCTGGAGTGCAGTGGCGCAATCTTGGCTCACTGCAAGCTCCGCCTCCCGAGTTCACACAATTCTCCTGCCTCATCCTCCTGAGTAGCTGGGACTACAGGAGCCTGCCACCATGCCCAGCTAATTTTTGTATTTTTAGTAGAGATGAAGTTTCACAGTGTTAGCCAGGATGGTCTCCATCTCCTGACCTCGTGATCCACCTGCCTCGGCCTCCCAAAGTGCTGGGATTATAGGCATGAGCCACCACGCCTGGCCCGAAACGTTTTCAGTTAGCAATAATTGTACCTTGGACAAATCTCAATGGCTATGATACTGCCACTGCACAAAGCTTAAAATTTAATTTTTAATTAAACAATTAATACATGAATATTTTCCTTGGAAAAAAGGAAAATATAGATGGCACTAAAGTTCCTATGATTACCACTTCCAATCTCATTCCCCTAATTCTCTTCTGGAAGTAACCACAATTCTTTCTTTCTTTTTTTTTTCTCGCTCTGTTGCCAGGCTGGAGTGCAGTGGTGCGATCTCAGCTCCCTGCAACCTCCGCCTCCTGGGTTCAAGCAATTCTCGTGCCTCAGCCTCCCGAGTAGCTGGGATTAAGGCACGCGCCACCACAGCCAGATAATTTTTGTATTTTTAGTAAAGACGGAGTTTCACCATGTTGGCCAGAATGGTCTCGATCTCCTGACCTCGTGATCCACCCGCCTCAGCTTCCCAAAGTGTTGGGAATACAGGCGTGAGCTAGTGTGCCTGGTTGTAACAATTCTCAGTTTAGTAGTTATCCATCCAGTTCTTTTTCAATTGATCTGTGCGGTTTTTTTTTTTGAGACAGAGTCTCGCTTTGTCGCCCAGGCTGGAGTGCAGTGGCACCATCTCGGCTCACTGCAAGCTCCGCCTCCTGGGTTCACGCCATTCTCCTGCCTCAGCCTCCGAGCAGCTGGGACTACAGGCGCCCACCACCACGCCCGGCTAATTTTTTGTATTTTTAGTAGAGACGGGGTTTCACTGTGTTAGCCAGGATGGTCTCGATCTCCTGACCTCGTGATCCGCCCACCTTGGCCTCCCAAAGTGCTGGGATTACAGACGTAAGCCACCGCGCCCGGCCTGATCTGTGCTTTTTAACCTGTAAAAATAGGATAGTAATATCTGTCTCACAGGAACAGAACAGAAGTGAAATGCAAAGTGGGTAATGTTTTCCTTTTTCTGGTTCCTCACTAAGAGCTGAGACCTACCGCAGAAACACAGCTGTACAGTACATTCAAGCTGAAAAAAAGAAACTCTTTCTTATTTCCAAGGGTGGAATTATCTGCCCTCTAATACCTTGTATTTTAAATGTAAGTTTTTTGTTTTCCAAAAAACTCAACAGACATCACACACAGATTTTATAATAGGAACAAGCTCTAGCCTGGCACAACAACACAGCCAGCCTCTTGGACAGGGGTCTGTCAGAGGAGGGTAATAAAAGCCAAAAGCCCGGAAAGTATTCTGCTTCCTTATCCTCTTCCATTTTAGCCAGGCAAGGATGATTCTGTGTCTTACATCTTCTGCTCCCTGTGGTGTTCATTTCCAATTGCAGAAAGGAGGTCATATGACCAGATTCTTTCCTTAAACAGCTTTCCCGCTGCTGAGTACAACAAAGACAAAACAAAGCAATCCTGCTCCTCCACAATTGTGCTCTTCCATCAGTCTACATGGCAGGGGAAACTCCCACAATAGCTTTTCCCACTGTCTGAGAGGAAGCATAAACCAGGATTTCCAAAGGCACCCACTGGTTGGTTCCCAGGTGCCCTAGAGTAGGATTTTTATTTTTATTATTATTTTTTTTGAGATGAGGTCTTATTATGTTGCCCAGGCTGGTCTTGAACTCCTGGGCTCAATGAATCCTCCTGCCTCAGCCTCCGAGTAGCTGGGATTATAGGCACTTGCCTCCACACCTGGCTCTAGGATTTTATTTTAGCATAAAACCAAATTCCATTTATTATATACTTTGCCAGCCATGATACAAGTTTCTTTTTGAGACAGAGTCTCATTCTGTTGCCCAGGCTGGAGTGCAGTGGTGTGATCTTGGCTCACCACAACCTCTGCCTCCTGGGATCAAGCAATTCTCCTGCCTCAGCCTCCTGAATAGCTGGGATTACAGGTGCCCACCACCATGCTAGACTGATTTTTGTATTTTTTAGTAGAGACGGGGTTTTACCATGTTGGTCAGCCTGATCTCGAACTCCTGACCTCAAGTAATCCACCTGCCTCGGCCTCCCAAAGTGCTGGGATTACAGGCGTGAGCCACCCTGCCCAGCCCCTCTTTTTAAATTCTAACAAAAGCATATAAGATTTTTAGTTTCGTTTTTGGGACAGGCTGTTGCCTAGGCTGGAGTGCAGTGGTGTAGACATGGCTCACTGCAACCTTGACCTCCTGGGCTCAAGGGATCCTCCTGCTTCAGCCTCTGGTACAGCTGGGACCACAAGTGCGTGCCACCACACCTGGCTAATTTTTAAGTTTTTTTTTTTTTTTGTAGAGATGGGATCTGTCTTTGTGGCCTAGGCTGGTCTCAAACTTCTGGGCTCAAGTGATCCTCCCATCTTGGCCTCCCAAAATGCTGGGATTATGATTGTGGGCATGAGGCACCATGCCCAGCCCAGCCCATACAAGGTTTTTTTTTTTAAGACAGTCTCGCTCTGTTGCCCAAGCTGGGGTGCAGTGGCACGATCTCAGCTCACTGCAACCTCTGCCTCCTGGGTTCAAGCAATTCTCCTGCCTCAGCCTCTCAAGTAGCTGGGATTACAGGTGTGCATCACCATGTCCAGCTAATTTTTATATTTTTAGTAGAGACAGGTTTTCACTACGTTGGTCAGGCTGGTCTTGAACTCCTGAACTCAAGTGATCCACCTGCCTTGGTCTCCCAAAGTGCTGGGATTACATGCTTGAGCCACTGCACCTGGCCCCATATAAAGTTTTTAATGTCATTATTCCCATATTACAGATTATTCCCATATTACAGATTAAGGGACTAAGGCTCAAAAGGGTAAATAAGTCTGTTCTTAAACAGTGACTTCCTGAGACACAGGAGATGTTTAAGAACAGTACTGGTAGGTGGGAAGTGGCATTTGGGAGCAGGAGTGAGAAGCATGAAAATGTAGCAAGAATAGAAAAGGTTGGGGAAATAGCAAATTAAGAGGAAGAAAAATGCAGGTCCTAGTAAGAATTGCTACTCACCACTGCCAGAGTCTGGGCCATGTTCTAGGTGTATTTAAACAAATCTCCATAGCAACCATCTGGTTTCTGTTTTTCTATGACAACACGGGCTTGCATTTCTAAATACAGGCACTGGTGAGGACAAGTGTGGGCTGGGGAAGGGAAGTGTGACCGCTGAGTCAAGGGGAAATTGCGCAAAAAAGGCAGATTCTCTCGGTATGCTCTCATCTATCCCCCTCTCCCAGCACACCCTCAAGGAAGGGGTCTTTCCTTGATTCATAGCAGTCATAGTTAAGAGCTGAGCCTTGTACGCACTTTGTCTTTTGTTTTGGAGACAGAGTCTGGCTCTGTCACCCAGGCTGGAGGGCAGTGGTGTGATCTTGGCTTACTGCAGCCTCCTCCTCCCAAGTTCAAGCAATCCTCTTGCCTCAGCCTCCTGAGTAGCTGGGACTACAGGCGCCTGCCACCACTCTCAGTTAATTTTAAAATTTTTTGTAGAGACAAGGTCTCACTATATTGCCCAGCCTGGTCTCAAACTCCTGGGCTCAAGAATTCCTCCTGCCTCAGCCTCTCAAAATGCTGGCATTACAGGTGTGAGCCACTGTGGCCAGCCCATGATATCTTATTTTTACCAATTATGTAAATTCCTATCTAATAAGGGACACCCTTGGTGCAAGAGGGGGAAGGGTAGATGCTTTGCTTCTCATTTTCAACCCAGGTGGCACTTTTGGAGATACTGAGGGTAAAAAGAGGTTGGAGGATCTCATCTGATAAAGGTGTGGTAGCCCCAGAAAGAAAGGTGAGAAAAAGGCAGCTAGGCATGGGGATGCAGGAATAAGTATAGATACTGCCATGAGGACTAAATGGGCCCAAACCCGAGTTACAAGAGCACCCCCACCTTTTATTTATTTATTTTTTGAGACAGAGCCTCTCTCTGTTGCCCAGGCTAGAGTGCAGTGGTGCGATCTCCACTCACTGCAAGCTCCGCCTCCCGGGTTCAGGCCATTCTCCTGCCTCAGCCTCCCGAGTAGCTGGGACTACAGATGCCTGCCACCACACCCGGCTAACTTTTTTTTTTTTTTTTTTTTTTTTTTTTTTGAGATGGAGTCTCGCTCTGTCGCCCAGGCTGGAGTGCAGTGGCCGGATCTCAGCTCACTGCAAGCTCCGCCTCCCGGGTTCACGCCATTCTCCGGCCTCAGCCTCCCGAGTAGCTGGGACTACAGGCGCCCACAACCGCGCCCGGCTAGTTTTTTGTATTTTTAGTAGAGACGGGGTTTCACCGTGGTCTCGATCTCCTGACCTTGTGATCCGCCCGCCTCGGCCTCCCAAAGTGCTGGGATTACAGGCTTGAGCCACCGCGCCCAGCCCCGGCTAACTTTTGTATTTTTAGTAGAGACGGGGTTTCACTGTGTTAACCAGGATGGTCTCGATCTCCTGACCTTGTGATCCGCCCACCTCAGCCTCCCAAAGTGCTGGGATTATAACAAGAGCCCCTTTCTTAAGTCAGCACAGTGATTCTCAACCAGGCAACTCCAGGGGGCAACTGGCAATGTCTGGGCCCAGACTTTTCTGATTGTTCTGATTAAGCAACTAATGGGTAAAGGACAAAGATGCTGTTAAACATCCTGAAATGCACAGGACAGTCCCTGCAACAAAGAATTACTTGGCCCAAAATGTCAGCAGTTCCAAGACTGAAAAACCTGAGTACAGAGATGCTGGTCCTACAGGAAACGTCTCCTTTGTCCATTGCAGGGGCACCAGTGTGACAGATAAAACCATTTGAGGGGGGCCGAGCATGGTGGCTCACACCTGTAATCCCAACACTTTGGAGGCCAAGGCGGGTGGATCACCTGAGATCAGGAGTTCAAGAACAGCCTGGCCAACATGATGAAACCCTGTCTCTACTAAAAATACAAAAAATTAGCCGGGTGTGGTAGCTACCCGGGAGACTGAGGCAGGAGAACGGCTTGAATCCGGGAGGCAGAGGTTGCAGTGAGCCAAGATTGCACCACTGCACTCCAGCCTGGGAAACAAGAGCAAAACTCTGTCTAAAACAAACAAAAAACCACTTGAGGGGGATATACCACAGATGCCTGCTTGTTCCCCTGGGGCCTGAGTCCCTCTCAGACTTTCACACCAAATATTTTTAGTTTACTTCTGACAGAAATAAATTCAAGCCAGAATCCAGATTTCCTGTGAAATCAGGTGGTTCTAGAGAATAGGATATTTTCTTATACCCTTCTTGATATAGGCAAAATTGCCCCACAGACGCTGTGCAATCAGGCCAAGGACATGCTCCTCTTGGCCTTAGTTTCACCATTTGTAAAACGAGTATACTGAACTCAATGATCTCAAATGTCCCTTTAGTTCCAAAACTCTGTACTTTTGGATATTTCTTTTTTTTTTTTTTTTGAGACGGAGTCTTGCTGTGTCGCCCGGGCTGGAGTGCAGTGGCCAGATCTCAGCTCACTGCAAGCTCCGCCTCCCGGGTTCACGCCATTCTCCTGCCTCAGCCTCCCAAGTAGCTGGGACTACAGGCGCCCGCCACCTCGCCCGGCTAGTTTTTTTGTATTTTTTAGTAGAGACGGGGTTTCACCGTGTTAGCCAGGATGGTCTCGATATCCTGACCTCGTGATCCGCCCGTCTCAGCCTCCCAAAGTGCTGGGATTACAGGCTTGAGCCACCGCGCCCGGCCTGAATATTTCTTTTCAGAAATATCCTGGGCTGTACAGTTTGGGTCTGTAGAAAAGGAAATGACTCAAATGCAATAGAGGAAGCCTAAGGATGACTCAGACTTCCCTAATCATAAACGACACTTCAGACGTGGACCTTAAGGTCAAACCAGGACTCATGATCACTGTATGACTTTTCTTTTGTACATGTGAGCAGGTGGCATTCACCAGGGGTGACTTTATTGACAGTAAGTTGCCTCTGCCAAAAAACACCCTCATATGTCTGATGTTTGAATTTCTCCTATGCAGAGTTTTGTCTTCAGTTAAAAATGTAAATACTATTGTTTCCTGTTGGAGCTCAGAGAAAAAAAAAGGTAACTACTCTAGGATATGTATCAATTTGATGCTACTCTATTTTATTTATTGAGGCAGGGTCTTGCTCTGTTGCCCAGGCTGGAGTGCGATGGTACAATCACAGCTCACTACAGCCTCAACCTCCTGTGCCCAATCGATGCTCCCACCTCAGCCTCCCATTGCTGGAACTACAGGCACATAACACGCCTGGCTAATTTTTTTTAAAATTTTTCATACAGGGTGTCCCTACATTGCCCAGGCTGGTCTCAAACTCCTGTACTCAAGTGATCCTCCCACCTCAGCCTCCCAAAGTGATGGCATTACAGGTGTGAGCCACCTCACCCCAGCAAGTTGATTTTTAACAAAAGATAACAGCAAAACTCCAGATACATTAGCAAACTACTTTCACAGCTGGATGTGAATAAACTCCCTTAGTTTTATTTATTTATACACAGAGTCTCACTCTGTTGCCCAGGCTGGAGTGTAGTGGTGCAAACACAGCTCACTTCAGCCTTCACTTTCTGGACTCAGACTATCCTCCCGCCTCAGCCTCCCATGTAGCTGGGACCACAGGCGCATGCCATCATGCATGGCTAATTTTTAAATTTTTTGTAGAGATGGGGGTCTCATTTTGTTGCCCAGGCTGGTCTCGAACTCCTGGGCATAAGCAATCTTCCCCTCCCAAAGTGCTCGGATTACAGGCATGAGCCACCACTTGGCTCCAATCTAAAATTTTATATTCTTGCTACAATGTGCTGAACTTCCAGGTTAATCATTTCTGCTTCTAAATCATCTGCTCTTTGACTTTATAAAGGGTTCTCTTAAAAATAGATAAATAATAGGCCGGGCGCGGTGGCTCAAGCCTGTAATCCCAGCACTTTGGGAGGCCGAGACGGGTGGATCACGAGGTCAGGAGATCGAGACCATCCTGGCTAACACGGTGAAACCCCGTCTCTACTAAAAAAAAATACAAAAAACTAGCCGGGCGAGGTGGCGGGCGCCTGTAGTCCCAGCTACTTGGGAGGCTGAGGCAGGAGAATGGCTAAACCCGGGAGGCGGAGCTTGCAGTGAGCTGAGATCCGGCCACTGCACTCCAGCCTGGGCGACAGAGCGAGACTCCGTCTCAAAAAAAAAAAAAACAAAAAACAAAAAATAGATAAATAATAAAGAAAGAAACAAATAATTCTCTTGACCAGAGTTTTTTTTTTTTTTTGAGACAGGGTTTTGCTCCTGTTACCCAGGCTGGAGTGCAATGGCGCAATCCTGCCTCACTGCAACCTCCGCCTCCCAGGTTCAAGACATTCTCCTGCCTCAGCCTCCCTGGTAGCTGGGATTACAGACGAATACCACCACACCCAGATCATTTTTTGTATTTTTAGTAGAGTTTCACTATGTTGGCCAGGTTGGTCTCAAACTCCTGACCTCGTGATCCACCAACCCCAGCCTCCCAAAATGCTGGGATTACAGGTGTGGGCCACTGCGCCTGGCTTGACCAGTTTATCACCCCTTCCTTAGCCTATTTTCTTATCTAGCCATAATCAGAGAGATTCCTTACACAATCTTTCACCAGCACTTTCATCCCCTTGCTTCCTTCTTAGTATACTTTATCCAACTACAAATCACGACCCAGGATCTAAACAATAATGTCTTCCCTGCTCTTGTGCCCAGGGAGCTAGGTGCTTCTAGAGAAAAATAGCACAAAGATATGGATTGGCACATGTTTATGGTAGCAATCTATTAGAACCTCAACATTGCTTGCTTCCTAACTACCCCCTTCCCACCTTTTTAAAGAGATGGGGTTTGGTTATGTTGCCCAGGCTGGAGTGCAGTGGCTATTCACAAGCATGGTAATTGTGCACTGCAGTCTTGAACTCCTGCGTCGAGATCTTCCTACCTCACCCTCCCAAGTAGCTGGGACTATAGGCGTGTGCCACCATGCCTGGCTAATTTTATTTTTTGTAGAGATGAGTTCTTACCATGTTGTCCAGGCTGGTCTTGAACTCCTGGACTCAAGCAATCCCCCTGCCTCAGCCTCCCAGACTGTCAGGATTACAGGCCTGAGTCATTAGGCCTAGCCCCTCCTCTGTTCTATGTCCTTTTATGTCTATACTTTTTACGCTCCCACCTCTCTAACATCCTACTTTTTTTTTTTTTTTTTTGAGACGGAGTCTCGCTCTGTTGCCCAGGCTGGAGTGCAGTGGCCGGATCTCAGCTCACTGCAAGCTCCGCCTCCTGGGTTTATGCCATTCTCCTGCCTCAGCCTCCCGTGTAGCTGGGACTACAGGCGCCCGCCACCTCGCCTGGCTAGTTTTTGTTTTTGTATTTTTTAGTAGAGACGGGGTTTCACCATGTTAGCCAGGATAATCTCGATCTCCTGACCTCGTGATCCACCCGTCTCGGCCTCCCAAAGTGCGGGGATTACAGGCTTGAGCCACCACGCCCAGCCTCTAACATCCTACTTTACAAGTCTGACTAAAGCTGTCAGACAAGGACTCCTATAAATTACTTAGCCCCAGTCAATAACAAACAGCTGGGAGTTTACTGTTATATTTTCACCTTGAGTCTCCAGCAGGATGAGGCATATATAGTCCTACCTGAGACCACTTTCTTCCTCAGTTGGCTTCCCAACTAGGCTAACCCCACATGGCTGGCACATGGGTAAGTGCTCAGCAAATGTCTGCAGAAGTAGACCATGTAACTAAACCATATCCACCTGTGCTCATTTCATCTCCTTTGTCTTCAGAACCCTGCTTTTTGGCTTTCTCTACTGAGCTCCAGGTTTTACTTATTCCTTTCACTGTTTCAATAAATATACCTGAATTGCTCCCATCCTAAAACAACCACAAAACCTCTCCACATTACTTAGTTCTACAAGCCAGATTTCACCTCTACAAATCCACTGAAATTGGTTTCAAAAAGGTTACTAACTGCCAAATCAAATGGATACTCAAGTCCTTTTTCTTTTGTATTTGGTTTTTGGGTTTTTTGTTGAGATGGAGTCTTGCTCTTGTAGCCCAGGCTGGAGTGCAATGGTGCAATCTTGGCTCACTGCAACCTCCGCCCCCTGCGATAAGTGATTCTCCTGTCTCAGCCTCCTGAGTAGTAGCTGGGATTACAGGCACCCGCCACCACGCCCAGCTAATTTTTACTATTTTTAGTAGAGACGGGGTTTCATCATGTTGGCCAGGCTGGTCTTGAATTCCCAACCTCAGGTGATCCCCGCCTACCTCAGTCTCCCAAAGTGCTGGGATTACAGGCATAAGCCACCGTGCCCAGCCCTGTCTACTCTTCTTTATACCCACTGTCATCACTTTCCTTGGTTCCTAACCATCTCTCACCTGAAATATTGTAGCAACATAACAAAGTGTCTTACAATTCAAGTAGTCCATGATAATAATGGTTTACTGAGTATGGAATTTCCACTTAGGTGTTACTTCACCTGAGTTACTTCAAACTTCACCATTGATACTTCATTTATTATTTTTTGAGACAGAATCTCACTTTGTCGCCCAGGCTGGAGTGCAATGGTGCTAACTCGGCCCACTGCAACCTCCGCCTCCCGGATTCAAGCGATTCTCCTGCCTCAGCCTCCTGAGTAACTGGGATTACAGGCACCTGCCACTATGCCCAGCTTGGCCTTGCCCCTTGGATGCTCACTACAGTTACTCTGAATTAGTCCCAGTTTGCAGAATGTAATAACTCTGAATCACTTTACATAGTTCTTTCCACCCAGAAGACCCCTTTCCCGATCTACCCCCTTTACCTGAATAAATTCTTCTACTTAATCAGATCTCAGCTTAGAAGCTATTTTCTCTGAGAGGATTTTCCTGTCCTTCCCCACCTTCTCAAATTGGGTAGGTTCCCCTACTCTGTGCTTCTAGAGCATTTTGTGTTTATCCCTGTCTTAGCACCAATCCCTTCTAATTCCTTGTCTATTTGTTTTTATTATATCCCTCTATAGGCTGTAAACTCCTTGAGGGCAGGAACCATGTTTTATTGTTTTTGGAGACGGAGTTTCGCCTTGTTGCCCAGGCTGGAGTGCAATGGTGCAATCTCGGCTCACTGCAACCTATGCCTCCCAGGTTCAAGCAATTATCGTGCCTCAGCCTCCCAAGTAGCTGGGATTACAGGCATGCACCACCACTTCTGGCTAATTTTATATTTTTAGTACAGACAGGGTTTCACCATGTTGGTCAGGCTGGTCTCCAACTCCTGACATCAGGCCATTCACCCACCTTCACCTTCCAAAGTGCTGGGATTACAGATGTGAGCCACCGCGCCCGGCCGGAACCATGTTTTACGCACTTCTGTAGTCCCTGAAGTAAGGACTTTACAAGCCTTATCTTGCTTAATCATTACAATCACCCTCATGGCCGGTACCATATCTTTACCATTCTGCAAGTAAGTAAATTGAGGCAGAAAGTTAAAGAAACTTGTCCAGAGTTATTAAAAAAACAAACCGGGATTTAAAAATTTTATTTTTTTCAAGATGGAGTTTCACTCTTATAGCCCAGGCTGGAGTGCTGTGGCTTGATCTCGGCTCACTGTAACCTCCACCTCCTGGGTTCAAGCAATTCTCCTGCCTTAGCCTGCCGAGTAGCTGGGATTACAGGCACCCGCCACCACACCTGGCTAATTTTTGTATTTTTACTAGAGACGGGGGTTTCACCATGTTGGCCAGGCTGGTCTCGAACTTCTGACCTCAAGTGATCCACCTGCCTCGGCCTCCCAAAGTGCTGAAAGTACAGGTGTGAGCCACCATGCCCGGCCAAAATCAGGATTTAACACTAGGCATTCTAACACTAGAACCAGTCCATCACTAAATCCATCCCCCTTTAAATCCCTTTTCCACACAACTTGGCAGCAACCTATCTAAAACACAAATCTGACTATATCCCTTGTTTGTAACCTAGGCCTGCCTGCATATCATATCCTGTGTAACATGACTCCTGTCTACCTTCCTGGCCAGGTCTCCAGACACTCTCCAGGACTCACTTGATACTGTCACTATAGAAACACCAAAGAGTCCATCCCTCTCATCCTTCTCTACTTGTTAGTCCCTCTACCAAAATGCCCCCTTTCACCTTACCATTCTGGAGAAATCCTGCTCATCCTTCAGAACTTTCTCCTGAAACCTTTCCTGACCATTCTTTTCCCTATCCCTCTGCAGGCAGCGGAGTAAATCCTGTCACTGCTCTCAGAAGCTGTGTGACTTAGGGCTTAGGCAAGTTATTTTGTCTTAGTGTTACCATTTGTATAATGGACATACTAAGAGTATATACTTCATAAAATTGTTGTGAGGATTAAATGAGATGTAAATTAAGCACTTAGCATGGGGCTTGACACATAGTAAGTACTCAAAATACTAGGCCTCCATGGCGGCTCACACCTGTAATCCCAGCACTTTGGGAGGTCGAGGCAGGCAGATCACTTGAGGTCAGGAGTTCAAGACCAGCCTGGTCAACATGGCAAAACCCAGTCTCTACTAAAAATAAAAAAATTAGCCGGGCATCGTGGTGTGCAGCTGTAGTCCCAGCTACTCGGTAGGCTGAGGCACGAGAATAGCTTAAACATAAAAGGTGGAGGTTGCAGTGAGCTGAGATCACACCACTGCACTCCAGCTTGGGTAACAGAGCAAGACCCTGTCTCAAAACAAAAACAAAAACAAAAACAAAAAACCACAGCTGGGCGTGGTGGCTCACGCCTGTAATCCTAGCACTTTGGGAGGCTGAGGCAGGCAGATCACCTGAGGTCAGGAGTTCGAGACCAGCCTGGCCAACATGGAGAAACACAGTCTTTACTAAAAGTATAAAAATGAGCCAGGTGCGGTGGCAGTCGCCTGTAGTCCCAGCTACTCAGGAGGCTGAGGCAGGAGAATAGCTTGAACCCAGGAGGCGGAGGTTACAGTGAGTCGAGATCTCACTACTGCACTCCAGCCTGGTAAACAAGAGCGAGACTCTATCTCAAAAAGAAAAAAAAAAAATCAGGCCAGGAGCAGTGGCTCAAGCCTGCAATCCCAGCACTTTGGGAGGCCGAGGTGGGTGGATCACTTGAGGTCAGGCGTTCAAGACTGGCCTGGCCAACATGGTGAAACACCATCTCTACCAAAAATACAAAAATTACCAGGGCGTGGTGGCACATGCCTGTAATCCCAGCTACTCAGTAGGCTGAGGCAGAATCACTTGAACCCAGAGGTGGAGGTTCCAGTGAGCCAAGATCACACCACTGCACTCCAGCCTGGATGATCAAGTGAGACTGTCTCAAAAAAAAAAAAGCAACTATTATTAATTACTCATCCCTATTCCTCTGTAAAGCTAGACCACCACTGCTGCAAGTATAACACTGTAATATGATTTCTTCATGTGTAGTTCCACCATTACAATGTAATCTCCTTGAAAGAGGCAGCCACATATCATTTACCTTGTATTTTAGCACAATGCTGGGCATATTGTGGGCACTTATTAAGTAACTGGACTGTTTAAATACTACCCACCTTTCAAGGCCCAGTTAAATTTCCATTTCCACCACTTATATTTACCTCATGAGTCCAGTTGGATTTTCTCTTCTCAGAATTCTACTACCTGACTAACCATATGCTATCTTGCATTATATGTAGAAGTGTCTCAATTAGGTTACATGTTCCTCTAGAGCAGAAATGACCTCTTACACTGTTTATCTGGCCAAAAACAGCTTATTTTTCCAACTGCAAAGTGAGAATTCAACAGTCACTTGGGACTTAAAATATTGCAGCCCAAGCACGGGAGGTCCCACCTTATCTTTACTAGTAAGTAATCTGTCTTTAATAAAATTCAGCTAACAGCTTACCTCCTGACTCTCCTTTCCTTAGCTTAGCTATTGGAACTCTGCTTAGAACTATAAATCTGCCTACATTTGTGTGCTATTACCACATCTCAAGTTCCCCAGGGTGGAACAGATCTTTCTTTTTAATCTCCCTCAAGACCCAGTACAGGGCATTATACAGACGAGGGCTGCTTGTGTGGGTGCTGTTGGCTCACTGTGGATATATCCTCAATGGCAACTCTCCAAGTTATTTTTCTTTTGCCTGTCTTTAATATGCCCAGCCCACACCAGCTTAAAATAAAAGCTGTTGGACAGTAATGGTGACTTCATCCCTGCCACCCTGCATATTAGATGGCTCAGCTGAGAGGCTTGTCAGCACAATCATGTTGGAGGAGTAGACGAACCTTTGATTCAACTCTTTGGGATAAAGACTTTAGAATACATCTAGCTAAAATAATGAGCAGGAATAACTATTTAGAAGCATTGCAGAATCAGTTTGCTTTGGTTGCTTAGCCCTATAGTATGGGAGTGAAGGACATGGATTGGCAAGTTTTAAAATGAAATACATCCTGCCAAGTGTGCAGTGGTGAAGAACTAAAAGGAAAAAAAAAAGGCTAAGGAGTAACACAAAATATAGATAGCCGCAAACATTTTTGGCACCTCAGGCTTCTTTTTTTTGAGATGGAGTCTCGCTCTGTCGCCCAGGCCGAAGTGCAGGGGCACAATCTTGGCTCACTGCAAGTTCCACCTCCTGGGTTCACACCATTCTCCTGCCTCAGCCTCCTGAGCAGCTGGGACTACAGGCTCAGCTAATTTTTTGTATTTTTAGTAGAGACGGGGTTTCACCATGTTAACCAGGATGGTCTCGATCTCCTGACCTCCTGATCCTCCTGCCTCGGCCTCCCAAAGTGCTGGAATTACAGGTGTGAGTCACCGTGCCTGGCCATACCCCAGGCTTCTTAAGGCCACAAATTAAAATTGAGGACCAGGGAGCCAGGAATAGTGGGAAGAAATAATATAAAAGCCTAAGATACTAACTCAAGCTCTTCAGCTAACCAGCTTTTCTACCTTACAAGTAACTTATCTCTGTATCTTAACTTCCTCACTTGTATTAAAATGAAATTGCACCAACTGCTGGGTGTAGTGGCTCACACCTGTAATCCCTGCACTTTGGGAGGCTGAGATGGAAGGACTGCTTGAGGCCAGGAGTTCAGGAGCAGCCTACACAACAAAATGAGATCCTGTCTACAAAAGAAAGGAAAAAAAATATATTCTCAGCCAGGCG
Organism: Papio anubis; assembly: GCF_008728515.1. Classification (NCBI taxonomy): domain Eukaryota; kingdom Metazoa; phylum Chordata; class Mammalia; order Primates; family Cercopithecidae; genus Papio; species Papio anubis. The sequence continues at coordinate 121,113,917 of NC_044976.1, forward strand.
CAGTGGCTTATGCCTATAACCCCAGCATTTTGGGAGGCCAAGATAGGAAGAATTCTTAAGCCTGTGTTCTGAGACTCACCTGGGCAACATGGTGAATCCTTATCGCTACAAAAAAATAATTAGCCAGGTGTGGTGGCATGTGCTTGTAGTCCCAGCTACTTGGGAGGCTGAGATGGGAAGATTACTTGAGCTCAGGAGGTTGAGGCTACAGTGAGTGTTTGCACCCGGCACTCCATTCTGGGCGACTGAGCAAGACCCTACCAAAAAAAAAAAAAAAGAAAAGAGAAAGAAATAGCCTCACAAACCTCACCTCATTCCCCAGCTGGCAAACACAAACCAGGGATGATATACTCAGGAGGAAATCATGGGATGGCTCACTAACCCCACCACAATAAACACCATTAACTTGTGTCTCTAGTTTGAGTTTGTACTTGTTTTATTTTATTCATTTATTTTTTTTAGATGGAGTCTCGCTCTGTCGCCCAGGCTGGCGTGCAGTGGCGTGATCTCGGCTCACTGCAACCTCCGCCTCCTGGGTTCAAGCGATTCTCCTGCCTCAGCCTCCCAAGTAAGTGGGATTATAGGCATGCGCCACCACGCCCAGCTAATTTCTGTATTTTTAGTAGAGACTAGGTTTCACCATGTTGGCTAGGCTGGTCTCAAACTCCTGACTTCAAGTGATCCACCGACCTTGGCCTCCCAAAGTGCTGGGACTACAGGCGTGAGCCACCGTGCCTGCCGGAGTTTGTTTCTCCTTTGGTAACCTTTCTTTTGTACATTCCATTCACAGGCAGCTTTTAACTTCTTTCAGTAGCAGGTTTCCAGCAATGCAGATTGGGACATCATGAGGAAAGAAATCACTCTGCCTCCTGCTGGCCACCAGCAGAAAGACTTGAGTTTCTTTTGGCTTATTACAAAGAAATAACGTATTTCTTTTGGTTTGTCACATTTCTCCCTCACAGACATGGGAACTTGAAAAGGAATGGAAGACAAAGAGAAAAAGGAGAATGGGCCTCCTTTTTTGCTAAGCCTGGACTAGGCTTAGGTGTCAAGAAACCGTTTAGATCAAATACCTTAAATGCCTCATCTTGTGAGCCACAAACTGAGGTTGATGCATCTTCTACATTAGCTACAGAAACAAAGGGATGGACAAGGTTTATGCCAACATTCCTGCTCCCTTTCCCTAAGTGATGGTATTGGGGAACTCAGCCGCATCTCACATTAACAATGTCTTCAGTATTGTTTTCCTCCCCCTCCCAAACCCCAATAAAACACACCAACTGCTTCAGAGTATTTCTGAGTTGGGTTTTTTCATGGGTTTTTGTTTTGTTTATTTCAAATACTGAGAAAGTCCTTTGGGCTCTGTGGGGTTCCCCATGCTCACGGCTCCTTTCTCCCACACTCACTGCTCTTCTCCCCACAGCAAATCTATTTCAAGGACACTACTTTTTAAAATTAACGTTGAGTTCTCAACTAGCTCTGCAGAACCAGAGGAGCTGTTTGCATCTGTCTGTGTGGATGGAGTTTCTTTTATCTGACACCAGGTCTCCAACCACACTGAAACAAGGCATTTATCTACAGAGCTCAACTAGAACCCCTTTTCATTAGTCTACTCCACTTCCTTCCCCTCACATCTATCCCACACCAGCCACGTGGTTAAAAAGGATAGTCAGGAATGTTTTTACCAACTCCAAGCCCTAATTCATATTCCTCCATATCTCCCACCCCACCCTCTCAACCCCACCCCCACCCCCAGAATTTCACTGAGATTTCTCCCAACTGTTATTTGGAAAAAAGGTAAAACAAAAAAGGTTCAAGGTCTTGGTGCTCAGCCCAAGGGGCTCCATGTGCTGGGACACCAACGGGCAAGGGCTTCTGCCTCTCCAGCCCGCACCCGAGCCACCTCCTGACCCCTGGCTGCAAAAGCAGGAAGGGGCAGGAGCCAGCACAGGACCCGGGTGCGGGGAGGGCAGCGTCTCAGGATCTGGCGGAGCCCCGGGCAGCATCATTCAACTTGGCCACTGCGGACGAACACAGAAGAAAAAAAAAAAAAAACACGTCAAGTAATAGGGGAAAAAAACCCTGAACTCCATCCCAGTCTCTACCCCATGATTCCTCCACATTTAACAACCATTAGGCAACCTGGCATATGTCTGAATCCTATCCATAAGGGAGTTGCAAAAAATCAAAAAAGAGAATTTCAGTCTTTTCCTATCCACGAAACAACATTATCTGCCTTTCTGGGATATCCATGGATAACAAACATAGAAAAACAATTCTTTAGATAAGATGAAAATAACTGGAGGTTTCCAGGTGGGTAAGCTGCCTGACTCAGAGCAGGCTCAGTTTCACAGGCATGGCCACAGCTACTTGCAAAGACTGAAGTAGCACAGTGATGACATGGTGACTGTGTGGAGGCCAGAACCAGACCACACACATGCTGTTCTGAGTGGATTTAATAATCTAGGTTTAATCAAAGCAATTTGCATTTGGATTTTGGAATGACCCCTCCTTGCTAAGGAAGCTATGTACTTCATGCTGTGGAAACTGGCAAATACAGAATGTAGCTTGTTTGTTTTCTTAGCCTTGAAGATGACCAGGCAGAGAGACAGAGTGAGACCAACAGTTTTTCTAATTTCCCTGCTCCTCCTATTCCTTCCTAAAAAGCAGACTCATTGTGACCAGTAGTCTTGAGGACTCAAGCTGAATGATAGAGAAGGCAGCTCAAACAGAAAAGAAAAAAAGTACAGAATTCGAGAAGATCGGAGATGAAGAAAACGTACAAAATTATATATATATTTATATATATAATAACATGACATATCTATGTACAACATGGCTGGGACAGTTGAAGAAACTATACAATGGTGTTCAGCATTTTCCCCTTCCCACATGGACTTTAAGGATGACAGCATGAGGAAATGGAGCAAGAAACACAAAAATTATATACAATTACAAGTGACAGTTAAGGAGTTTGGGGACCAGGGAGTCCAGGGATCCTGCTCTCTCCATTCCTTCCTCACCAACTTTTTCCTATCCAATCTGAATGACAGCCTGAACACTGGCCAGTCAGAAGAAAAGTATGTACACACCTCATCCCCCGACACGCACATCAGCAAGTCTGTCAGTCATTCTCATTGGGCCAAATGTTTGGCATATCAGAATTTGTGATGTGAGAGGGAGGGCAAGAGGATTACAGAATCTTGCTCTCTTGAACATTAGTTCTCACCCTGGCCCTCTCTGTCATAACTAGCAAGTTGTGTTCAATAAGATTCTAGCCAAGCTGGTGATAACTAGATTGAAGATGCGGGTCACCTGCAACCCCTTTCCTCCACCTATTCACGAATGAGCAAGGCTACCTCTCCTCATCATACAAGAGCTGGGTTGCTGAGTTCTGGGAATGCAGAGATTTCTCAGTCTTCCTCCTCTCCTTCCCTAACCACTTTCCCTAGCTTCCTCCAAGGTGAATCATCTTCTAAGAACCTGCTCCTCCAGCCCTGCAGGAGTACTCAGCCCCAGGGGCTAGCTCAGTTTACCCTTCTTCCTCTTTCCCTAACAATATATCTGGCATCAGATTGCATCTGAAACATGGTCAACATATGTGCATGACTGGGCATGTTTCTCAGGCCTGCAGCTCTGCTGCCAGAGAAGCTTTTTAGCAGCTAAGGCCCAGAGGTAGGCTGGGAAAGTGGGCTGGGTCAGAGGCAAGAAGCTTCCATGGCTAGCTTATTTTTTTTTTTTTTGATCCTCAAGACTGTGATATCTATAAAGTTGTCTTGCCTGAATTTATAATCCCCAAACCTCAATTTACTCTGTCCTCATGTATCCCTCAAATGGTTCCCCTCTGTAGTACTTTCCCAATATTACAGAGCAGAGACTCACCACCCACAAGCCTTCCTCACCTTTCGTTTTACAATGAACAGTACGGAGTTTTTCTGCTGGCAGTTATGACTTCAGAATCAGAATCAATCTTACATACATTTAACTCTATTTTACAGGTGAGGAAATAGAAATCCAGAGAGGATAAATGACTTAACCAAGATTATACATCAGCTCTGCTGGGACTGAGTAGAGTGAGAACTCAGATAGCTTGACTCCTAAACCAGTGCTCTTCCCACTATCCCATGATACTTTCAAAAGCAACATGCTGGAAAAGAGAGAGAAGGTGCCCATTTTCTGTGAATAATGTTCACCAATCTTTATATTATTTGAGAGCCAGAGCAAACTGTAAGAGATACTAAGTAATGGAGGCTAAGGGGGCACTGTAGTTTTAGGCAAGCAAGTCAATTTTTCTTTTTAAGGATTCTCTAAACCTGCCATAATGGAAACATGAAGCAATAGCAGCCTAAGGGACAGAACACTTAGAAGCACAGAAAACATGTCTCATTCAATCTACCTTTCCCAACTATGTTAGGTTAGCCTTGGGATGTTAAACCTGCCAAATTATTCCCAAGGCTCAGTCTAATCAATTTTGGGACATTCTCTCCCAAAAGGAGAAATCACATCTCTCCAGTTTCTCACACAAAAAAACATTTGCAGCATTATCCAATCCTAGCCTTTCCTATTTCTGGGCCCTACCTGGACTACAGAGAGTGTGTGGAAGTCTCAATCTAACCAAAGAAATCAACTTAGAGCCCCTTTTCAACCTACATTACCTTCTCAGCAGCCCCCAGCAAAATCACAGTAATTTCTGGCTAGCAAGCTGAGAAGATCTGACTAGGTGCCCATTTCATCCCTGCCTATAATATATAAAAGTCCAGTGGTTGAGGAAGGGGAGGAGAGGGGGGCTCAGGTTACCCCGCAAGCTTGCTGGTGACGAGCGAGGACTTTCTCTGGGGCAGATCCTGTGGGGTGGGGATGTGGTCACCAGTCACCAGGTTCTTGTCTGGTCCTGCACTTGGCAGCTGCTTATTCTTCATCTTGGCTTTGGCCATGTTGTAGTCTCCTGAGTCAAAGTACTTTTGCTAAGAGATAAGAGGGAGGTTTAGGTGAGTGAGGCACTCTGGCCTTCCTCAAAAACAAGGAGACTCACATCTCACATCCATTATAAACCCTCATGCACACTCAGATCTTTCAAGAAGTCTTCTTTGATTAACCTCATGCATACACAGTTTAACATTAATTACATGTACTTATGTCTTCTCCCCAGTGTGTTCTGACTTTTTCAGGTACGTAAGCAGTTTTCCAGCTAGAGTAAATAGTTTTGGAGTCAAGGGAAAGCCCCTACGATCCTTTGTACCCCACTCAGTATAGGATGGCTCAACCAAAATCACTTATTCATAAAGGGTAACTGAGGACCTTACTGGGTACAGGGCAATAACCTGGAACTGGAGAAACAGAAATGAGTAAGATATAGAGAAGGATAAATATGGGGCTATCCTAGCCACCAGGAGATCAACCACAAGCCAACAACCTCAAAATGATTATTCTCCCAGACCAGGAATAGAAACTGGGCCTGTTCATGAGGATAATGTATTTTCCTTCTGACTCTCACAGCTCCCACACATGTTCCATGACTGTGACAGCCTGCCCACGCCTGCCTTGCCTCCAGCAAGGTAAATGCAAATCAGCATCACATTATCATCTGTGACTAAGACTCAATAACTGGGATCCTCCACAGGGATGTTTCACCCTCTATTTTATCTACACAGAGAAGCACACTTCAATTTGATGATTTATAATCTTATAGTCATTGCAGAGGAGAGTAAAGGAAATAATTTTTTTTTTTTTGAGACGGCGTCTCGCTCTCAAAAGATGGAGTCCCAGGCTGGAGTGCAGTGGCGCGATCTCACCTCATTGCAAGCTCCGCTTCTCCAGTTCACACCATTCTCCTGCCTCAGCCTCCAAAGTAGCTGGGACTACAGGTGCCCGCCACCACACCCGGCTAATGTTTTGTATTATTAGTAGAGATGGGGTTTCACCATGGTTTAGATCTCCTGACCTCGTGATCCGTCCGCCTCGGCCTCCCAAAGTGCTGGGATTACAGGTGTGAGCCACCGCGCCCCAATTTTTTTTTTTTTTTTAAAGATAATATAATCCCTCAGTCAGCTTTAGGTACCTTTGGGAACTAAAAATCTGATCAGGAGCTACATGACTATGAAAGTAGACTCTCTCTTGGTGAGGAGGACCACTCTGAACAGGAAAAATACGTTTGTTGCAGGAGTATAATTAATGGCTGGTGCTCACTTCAAGGGTATGAAGAAACTGATTCACTTCAAGTTGAGGATTTATTTCTGTAGGAGAGATGGTTTGATCTTCTTCTGAAATGATGCATCCCAAAATTTATCTCTAATGCTTAAAAAGTACACAATCCTAAAACCTCCAACACTCAAACAGGCAAATGCCTGGGGGCAGTCTGCATTTCAGTTTCTAACATCTTTCCCTCATTCCCCCACATACCCAAGTGCTCCAATTTAGGCCTTAATTTCCTACACAAAAAGCAGGAGGGAACTGATACCACATTAGGGATTTACATTAATTTGACTTGCTCTTTTCAAATTTCAAATTCCTCTCTACTTCTGTTCAACAACAAAACCTCCAGAAAGGATCCAGTAGAACCTCTACAGACTTCATTCCCAGAACCCCCTTTGGCTCCAAAGAAAAAGGGTAAGAGATTATGCCCCATACCCCTTTCTGGAGTCTCTTCATGAGGAAGTCGGAGCCTCCAGGCTTTTGTCCTAGGCTTGGGTATTTGGCCTTTAGCTTTGCCTCTTCAGCTCTCTCAGGGAGAATACCTTCTTTCTCCTGCGTGTCCTGGAGAAAACAAATGAGCCAAATAAAATTAAAGACTGAGAAACAACTGCTTCTCACATTTGATAACAACTATACTCTCAACTTCTCCTGGAGATCCACCCACTTGTAAATATGCTATCTCCACTCTGCTGTTAAAGCCAGACCTTTGTTAAAATCCCTAAAGCTCAAGATGACTACTGTGAGAAGAAAAAGACAAGCTGCTTCTCACACTCCACCCAAGGAACCACCCAGGGACCTATGTGTATTGGGCTAAAGGTGATACTAAACACAATACTTTAATCACAGAATGGGCCATATCACTCAGCACAAATGCTAAGAAAGACAAAGAGAAAAAAGAGCTAGCAGGGCTTCTGGTGATACAGGATGAGTAGGGGGGTTCCCTAGGCTATCCTACATGTCACATGAGAAATTTAAAAAAAAAAAAGGTTTGGGGCTGGGCACAGTGACTCATGCCTGTAATCCCAGCACTTTGGGAGGCTGAGGCGGGTGCATCGCTTGAGCTCATGAGTTTGCGACCCACATGCGCTATATGTTGAAACCCCGTCTCTACAACAAGAAGAAAGAGTTTGCTAAATGTTCCCTCCTTATTCATTTTTTTCTTTTCTTTCTTTTTAAAAATTGCTACACAACAAAGCAATTCCTTCCTTATTCAGGGTCTAAGCCACCTGTTAGGTCTCCCTGTGGAGGAGGCTAGCTATGTGGCCTTCTTCAAAGATCTCCACCTGAGTAACGGCACAGCCTTGCTTCAACATTTCCACAAATATTATGGTAGCAAGCTGATAAACAGAGAGGAAAATGATACTGTTTTTAACCTCAGGAAAATAAAGATACAGTAGGCTCACTAGTATTTACCCACCAGCTTTCATTAAAAAAAAATCAATACCTACCCTGGTGGTGCAGGGGCTCTCACTACTGTAGTCAATCTCTTTTTGTTTCTTGTGGTCCCTGCTGCCCTTTAGTGACTTTCTGAAAAGATCTGAAGTCAACGTATGGCTCTTTTTAGTGGGATTATATTCCTTTCTCTTGAAAATCACGCATAGATATAACACCAAGTGTATTTAATGAGTGCCTGAACCCAGTGCTAAATTTTAGAAGTCAAATACAAACTCCAATAAGGGGTTTATTTGGCGAGTTTCCATCATGGAATCGCGGGTGCACTAAGTCCCTGCCTTGGAAGTCTAGGGGAAGAGAGTGGTGTCTTTCTCACGACCCTGTCGGCGTCTTTTCCAAGTTTAATCACCATGATTCTGTTTGGAACTCTAGTCCTCTTCGATCTTGTTGGGTCCTCATTGAAGGTGAGCAATAGACCATCCTTAGCTACTAAAATAGGTCTCTTGAGAAAGTTGCCGCCTTAAACTAGCCATAATAATAATTACACTTCTCCCCTCCCCCAATACTCGTCCTTTTTAAACGTCTTTACCTCGACCCCTATCTTTGCGGATTGAGGCTGCGGGCCCCAGCCCGGATGCTGGGTCATTTACCTCTACTAACCCATAACACACATCACACCCAGGACCACCAGCTAGACCCCTTCCATTCACCTTCTTTCCAAACACCCGCCCCACGTCCATGCTCGGCCAATTATAGCACAGCGTCCAAGGGTTGAGCAGTAGGCCTATTGGCCAATCAGGAAGAGTACACTACTGAGTGACAAAGGACCCAACAAACCAGCGCCAAAGCAGCAGGTCGTGTTGAAGCTCACCCTGCGTGACGCAAAAAGTGGCCAACCCCTGCGGAGCCTGAGACCATGGCGACCAATCCGCACTGGTGGGAGACCGTCTCCCACCCCATCACGGTCTCCCCAGCTCGCCCGCCCGCACCCCCTCCACCTCACCTGCTTCTCCTCGCCGGTCTCCTCCGCAGGGTTCTCTTCTTCTTGTTTCTGGGACATGGCGGGACCGGGACTGTGGAGTGTAGGGGGCCCGGGAAGGCAACCGGAGAAGGGAAGGGGGAGGGGAAACGGGGATAACCTGCGCTGCTGCTTCGGCTCCTGTCACTAGTGTTGCTCAGCCAAAATGGCGGCCCTTGCCCATGACGTTACGACCGCCCCTTCCTATGAGAGCCAGTGGGAGTGAGGTAGATGGGGCAATGACGTAACGATCTACCAATAGTCGCCGTCTAAAGGTGGGCTCTATAGAGGCGACCGGCAAGCTGGAACACCAACCTGGAAAGAGAGTGAGACACAAGGACCAATTGGAAGCCTGTGGGGGATATCGGGGGCGGGGCTGCTGGCTGTGGTATTTTTGCCCCTTTGGTGGGCTCCGGCTTCCTTCACTCCAGCGCCCCGCGCCCGAGAGGCTTAGCGGGGCGTCAAACTAGAGAGCGAAAGGATGGAACCCTTTATTCATATCAGGTGGAGAGGATTAAAGTTTGCGCAGTGTTAGCAGAAAATGATCGAGCTCCAGAAAATGATTTGGAGGTCAGATTCGATTTTAAAATAGTACTAACAGGCCGGGCGCGGTGCCTCACGCCTGTAATCCTAGCACTTTGGGAGGCCGAGGTGGGCGGATCACCTGAGGTCAGGAGTTCGAGATCAGCCTAGCCAACATGGCGAAACCCCCTCGCTACTAAAAATACAAAAATTAGCTGGGCGTGGTGGTGGGCGTTTGTAATCCCAATTACTTGGGAGGCTGAGGCAGGAGAATCACTTGAACCCTGCAGGCGGAGGTTGCGGTGAGCCGAAATCGCGCCATTGCACTCCAGCCTGGGCGACAGAACAAGACCTTGTAGCGAAAAATAAAAATAAAATAAAACGGCACCAATGGTATTACGATATGTCACTTGGCCTGTGGAAGAGGGAGACTGAGTCTCAACCCGAGTTCTCTTGGAAAACACTAATGGCTTACGTTCTGTATTTTAACTCTTATGTGAAGTTTTTATATTCCATCAGGGTGATCCCTTGGGGACTAAGCTCCTTGAAACAAGGAGGACAGTGTAAATATGTGATAAACATTTAGTAAATACGGTTAATACTAGTTAACCTATCCAGAATCACAGTTTAACATTTCTTGGGCGTCTGTCTGTATGTGGATGGTACTGTGTTAGTTGGAGGGGGCGGGGTACATATATAGTAAGGCAGTCCCTGCCCTTAGAAAGCTTACAGGCCGGCCGGGCGCGGTGGCTCAAGCCTGTAATCCCAGCACTTTGGGAGGCCGAGACGGGCGGATCACGAGGTCGGGAGATCGAGACCATCCTGGCTAACACGGTGAAACCCCGTCTCTACTAAAAAAATACAAAAAACTAGCCGGGTGAGGTGGCGGGCGCCTGTAGTCCCAGCTACTCGGGAGGCTGAGGCAGGAGAATGGCGTGAACCCGGGAGGCGGAGCTTGCAGTGAGCTGAGATCCGGCCACTGCACTCCAGCCTGGGCGACAGAGCGAGACTCAGTCTCAAAAAAAAAAAAAAAAAAAAAAAAGAAAGCTTACAGGCCTGGCTGGGCGCGGTGACTCACACCTGTAATCCCAGCAGTCTGGGAGGCTTAGGCGGGTGAATCACTTGAGGTCAGGAGTTCGAAACCTGCCTGGCCAACATGGTGAAACCCTGTCTCTACTAAAAATACAAAACAAGGCTGGGCGCGGTGGCTCACACCTGTAATCCCAGCACTTTGGGAGGCCAAGGAGGGTGGATCACGAGGTCAGGAGATAGAGACCATCCTGGTCAACATGGAGAAACCCCGTCTCTACTAAAAATACAAAAATTAGCCAGGTGTGGTGGCGTGCGCCTGTAGTCCCAGCTACTCAGGAGCCTGAGGCAGGAGAATCGATTTTACCTGGGAGGCGGAGGTTGCAGTGAACTGAGATGGCGCCACTGCACTCCAGTCTGGGCGACAGAGTGAGACTCCGTCTCAAAAAAAAAAAAAAAAGAGTGGCAGATAAGAATTGCTATTTATGGAGATATTAATTTGGTGGTAATGAATAAAAAGACTCAGAATTCTAAGCAGAAAACTACTAGAGATGAGCACTCTAGCCGAGTCCTCTGCAAACGTTAGGTGGGAGATAATTAGGATTTAACCTAGAAACGTGGTAGTTAAGAATAGAAAATAGTGAACCTAATCAAGAGAGTGTGTGACAATGGAATCTACTAGACTAGCAGCTGACTGAATAGAGAATGAGAAGACTGTGTGCCTCAAGGTGATTATTTATAGAAACAAATTCAAGAAGAGGAGTCAATTTGGGAATGGAACTGAAAAGCAGAGAAAATGAGGCATTCAGTTTTGAAAACATGGACCTTTTTTTTTTTTGAGACGGAGTCTTGCTCTGTCACCCAGGCTGTAGTGCAGTGGCCCAATATCGGTTCCCTACAACCTCCACCTCCCGGGTTAAAGTGATTCTCCTGCCTCAGCCTCCTGACTACAGGTGCGTGCCACCACGCCTGGCTAATTTTTGTATTTTTAGTAGAGACAGAGTTTCGCCATGTTGGCCAGGCTGGTCTCAAACTCCTGACCTCAGGTGACCCGCCTGCCTCGGCCTCCCAAAGTGCTGGGATTACAGGCGTGAGCCACCGTACCTGGCCTGTAAACATGGACTTTATTAAAAGCGAATGAACCATTTGGTGGAGACATCCAGGCAATGAAGACTTAGGATAAATGACCTCTAAGAGCTCCATATCTGAAATTTTAGGGTTCTAGGAAATGTAGGTGTGGGCGTTTGGGAGAAAAGTAGAGGCTAAAGATGTACAAATGTTGGACTTTTTCACATAAATGTAAGTAAAGTTGTGGAAGTTGATGGGCTTACAAAGGAGAACGTAGGAAAAAAAGAGGTTCCAGTCAGGTGCGGTGGCTTACACCTGTAATCCCGACACTTCGGAAGGTCAAGGTGAGAGGATCGCCTGAAGCCAGGAGTTTGAGGTTACAGTGAGCTGTGATCATGCCATTGCACTCCAGCCTAGGCAACAGAGTGAACCCCTGTTTCTTAAAAAAAGAAAAAAATCTCAAGACAGAAATGTGGGGAAAAGTTAGCAAAAGACATAGAGACAAATGATCAGAGTGGTAGGGAGAGAATTAGAAAAGAGCCATGGAAAGCAAATGAAGAAAGGGAGGGCAGGTTGTCAGTGTTAAATGTGATACAGAAATTAAAGATGGAGGTGACAGAGGTCAATCGCAAGACGTTAAGGAGTGAGGAGGTGGTAGCAATATTGAACAGTGGTAGCAATATTTAACAGTAAAGCAAAGAAAGGGCAGAGCTGTAGCAGTAGATTTTCTTTTGGGGAATAGGCAAGACTCAAGCATGTTTTTAGAAAAGGCGAATGAGGCCGGATGCGGTGGCTCACACCTGTAACCCCAGCACTTTGGGAGGCTGAGGCGGGCATATCATGAGATCAGGAGTTCGAGACCAGCCTGACCAACATGGAGAAATCCCGTCTCTACTAAAAATACAAAAATTAGCTGGGGTGGTGGCACACACCTGTAATCCCAGCTACTTAGGATGCTGAGGCAGGAGAATCATTTGAACCCAGGGGGCGGAGGTTGCAGTGAGCTGAGATCACACCATTGCACTCTATCTAGCCTGGGAGACAGAGTGAGACTCCGTCTCAAAAATAATTAAATAAAATAAAATAAAAAGAAAAGGGGAATGAGCTAATTGAGAGAGAAAAACTAAAAATGTAATTATTTACTTTCAGAGGCAATAATGGCTGGGTGCAGTGGCTCATTCCTATAATCCCAGCACTTTGGGAGGCTGAGGCAGGTGGATCACTCGAGGCCAGGAGTTCAAGACCAGCCTGGCCAACATGGTGTAACCCTGTCTCTACTAAAAATACAAAAATTAGCCAGATATGGTGGTGGGCGCCTGTAATCCCACCTACTAGGGAGGCTGAGGCAGAAGAATCGCTTGAACCTGGGAGGCAGAGGTTGCAGTGAGCCAAGATGGGGCCACTGCACTTCAGCCCAGGAAACAGAGCGAGACCCTGTCTCCAAATAAATATAAACAAATAAATAAAGAGGCAATACTGAAAGAATTAAAGTCTCAGAGAAAGCTAGTAGGTCAAGAGGGAGAGAGACAGGTTGACTTTGGCAACTATAAAGGAAGAGTGGGAGATTAAATGTATAGAGATTTCGAGTGGCTAAACATTTAGGAAAGTCACATTGAATGGACTTGTTTTTCTGAGTATGGTCAGTCTTTTGAAAATAAAAAGGATGGGGGTGAGATGGAGGATCTAGGAAAAAATGGAGGTTGGAAATAGTTCTATAGAAAATGGCAATGATTCCAAATAGCAAGAAAGAGCTAAGATTAAATAGTAGATTAGAATTTATAGTAGTCCCAATCAGCATGGCTTTGTGACTTTGGTCAGTGACTCCTGGCTGCCTTGGAATGGAAAAAACAGCTTAGGTCAAAGGACTAGTAGAGAGGGAACAGTGGGAGGAGGGCAATAAGGAAGTCTAGAGATTGGTTTGCCCGTTTGTTGAAACAGCTGACCACAGCATCTAGGTTCTTTACAAAAGATGGAATGAGACAGATGAACTAGGAGAACAAGAAGGTGTTGAAGAACTGTCTCACATGAGACAGATGAAGCTCAGATTTGGTGGGAATGAATGAGAGGGACTGAAGAGTAGGAGGTTGCAATGAGACTAAAATGTTAGTTTATATCTTAGGTGGAGAAATTACAGGTTATGATAAGCTTTATCCCATAATAACTGTAATTAATGGCAGATATGGCATGGTTATAAAAGTCACTTGAAAGGCCGGGTGCAGTGGCTCACGCCTGTAATCCCAGCACGTTGGGAGGTGGAAGCAGGCGAATCACCCGAGGTCAGGAGTTCGAGACCAGCCTGGCCACATGGAGAAACCCCGTCTCTACTAGAAATACAAAAAAAATTAGCCAGGCATGTTGGTGCATGCCTGTAATCCCTACTCAGGAGGCTGAAGCAGGAGAATCACTTGAACCTGGGAGGCAGAGGTCACGCCATTGCACTCCAGCCTGGGCAACAAGAGTGAAACTCCGGTCTCAAAAAAAAAAGTCACTTGATGGCCTGGTGTGGTGGCTCACGCCTGTAATCCCAGCACTTTGGGAGGCCGAAGCAGGTGGATCACCTGAGGTCAGGGGTTCAAAACCAGCCTGGCCAACATGGTGAAACCCCGTCTCTACTAAAAATACAAAATTAGCTGGGCACGGTGGATGCCTGTAATCCCAGCTACTCGGGAGGCTGAGGCAGGAGAATTGCTTGAACCCGGGAGGCAGAGGTTGCAGTGAGCCGAGATCGTGCCACTACACTCTAGCCTGGGTAACAACAGCAAAACTCCGTCTCGAAAAAAAAAAAAAAATAAGTCACTTGATGTAATCAAGTAAGTGGGAAGCCACAAATGTTGAAGTCCTAGAGCATAATAATTGGGAGGAGGTTAGGATAGGGTGACCATGACCCATATTTGGGCATGAGCTGTATATCTCCAACACATACTATGTAGAAACAACTATACGACGCTTATCAAATGATTTGTATGTTCAGTGTTTAAAGGATCATTTCTGGGTAAGGTGGTTACGGAACATTTCAGATGGGATAGAAACTAAGCTGGGATTATGAGGATGAATGGGAAGGTTGGAGACTGGCAAGGGGAGAGAGGAAGGGAAAACAATTTAGAGGACCACCTCATCTTATAAAAGGTCAGACAGAGGGTGACTGACCCCTGACAGAGGACAGTAGGAAAAGAAGAGGGAAATTGTAGCAAGAGTTCCCCTAGAGGGAATGAGGTTCTGCTAGTGCAGCAAGAGACTCCTTTCATCCAACAAACTTTCTGAGCATTTACTATGTGCTAGGTATTTTTCTGGGCACTGTGGATGCAAAGATAAAGGACGGCCTCTTCACGTTGTTCACAGATGAGTGAGGAGATAAAGACAGTTTACACTGGAAAAAGTGTATCAAAGGCAGCTTCCTGGAGGATGTGACATTTGAAGGCAGTATAGGAATTATTCAGATTAAAAAGAAAAGGTGAAGAAACATTTTTCAGGCAGAAGGAGCCACATGTGAAGAGACACAAAACCATAAGAAACCTCCACGTGGATCCCTGGTTCTCAAACTTGTTTGATTAGAAGCTCCCAGGGAACTTTATAAAAATACAGAATCTCTTGGCCCTATGTCACTCCAATTGAGTCAGCATCTCTACACTGGGGCCTGGAAATACATATTTTTGAAAAGCTCCCAGAGGAAAGTTGGGAAAGAAGGCTGATCCGGGAAACTGTGTGAAGTAGCAAGACAGTTTTTCACGTTGCTGGGGTCCTAAGAAGCCTTGACAGTCATGCTAGAGTTTTGGGGTTTTATGAAGACAAAGGGAGCTTCTAATTTCTTTCTCCCTCTCTCTCTCTCTCTTTTTTTTTTTTTTTTGAGACAGAGTCTCAGTTTCACTCTGTTGCTCAGGCTGCAGTGCAGTGGCACCATCTCGGCTCACTGCAACTTCCGCCTCCCCGGTTTAAGGGATTCTCATGCCTTGGCCTCCCAAGTAGCTGGGATTAAAAGTGCTGGGAGGCAGAGGTTACAGTGAGCTGAGATCGTGCCACTGCACTCCAGCCTGGGCAACAGAGTGAGACTCTGTCTTAAAAAAAAAAATTGTGAGACTATTGAAATGGCTGGGTTTAATTTTTTTTTTTCTTTTGAGACAGAGTCTTGCTCTGTTGCCCAGGATGGAGTGCAGTGGCCTGATCTCAGCTCACCACAACCTCCACCTCTTGGGCTCAGGTGATCCTCCCACGTCAGCCTCCCAAGTAGATGGGACCACAGGTGTGTGCCACCATGCCCAGGCAATTTTTGTGTTTTTTGTAGAGACAGGGTTTCACCATGTTGCCCAGACTGGTCTTGAACTCCTGGGCTTGAGTGATTCATCCTCCTCTGCCTCCCAAAGTGTGGGATTACAGGCGTGAGCCACCGTGCCCAGCCAATGGCTGGGTTTAAAACACATACCATTAGCACCCTCTGATGGGCCAAACTGAGAATATCAGGAACACAATCAAGCCCTGTCCTGTCCTTGTCTCCTTTGCAGTCAGGGCTGTCCTTACATGTAGCTTAAGGAAAGTAGCCAAGTAATCAGAATAGTGCAGGGTTAAAGGTAAATTTCAAAAAGATAAAATCATAACTCATAAAAATAAGGGAACTAAGAGGGCCAGGTACGGTGGCTCATGCTTGTAATCCTAGCACTTTGGGAGGCTGAGGAGGGCGGATAACCTGAGGTCAGGAGTTTGAGACCAGCCTGGCCAATGTGGCAGAACCCCGTCTCTAATAAAAATTCAAAAATTAGTTGGGCGTGATGGAGGGCACCTGTAATCCCAGCTACAGGAGGCTAAGGCAGGAGAATTGCTTGAACCTGGGAGGCGGAGGTTGCGGTCAGCCAAGATCATGCCATTGCACTCCAGCCTGGGGGACAGAGGGAGATTGTATCTCATAAAGCAAACCCCGCCCCACAACCCCCCCAAAAAAAAACAAAAAAAAGGAAACTAGTAAGATGTGAAACTGGTCTCAAAAAAGAATCAGAAGACTTACATATTTATTCAATTAGGGATGTTGAAATGAATTTGCTAATAGATGTACGATTGGTCAATATCCACAGGACATAAAATGTAATGTTTGGAATAAACTCTTTCACAGGGTGAAAATAAATTGTATCTGACTTGACAAAACTCATTTGTGTCTCTCTGTATAAGAATTCCTTGCACTGCCAAAAGTTTTGTCTATTTACACAGCAATATAGTTCAAAGACAATGACAGGCATAGATTAGATAATTTCAAAGACTCCTCTAGACAGTGCTCAAGAATGTTTTTGTCCATTTCAAAGTCTTTTATGGTTTTTCTCCTGAGAACAGAAAAGCCTCTCTTCTCATAAATATCTCACCCCTACCTACCTTCCATTGTATTAAAGTTCCTGACTAAAATGCTAGTATATACCCAAAAGATACCAGACCAACATTCTCAGCTGCCATTTTACATTTAGATTAAGTAATCAGATCAGCTTTAATTAATAGCTACACTGACATACTGGCCCAGGGAAGGCCCTAGAGAAAATCATAGAAAGAGTAGAGTCTAACTAACATCTATCATGTGTCCGCCACTGTAATAGCAGTTTATTCCTTGTTATTGTATTTAAGCAGTGGCTGGGCACGGTGGCTCAAGCCTGTAATCCCAGCACTTTGGGAGGCCGAGGCTGGTGGATCACCTGAGGTCAGGAGTTTGAGATCGGTCTGGCCAAAGTGGTGAAACCCCATTTCTACTGAAAGTAACAAAAATTAGCTGGGCATGGTGGTGCATGCCTGTAATCCCAGCTACTTGGGAGGCTGAGGCAGCAGAATCACTTGAACCCGGGAGGCAGAGGTTGCAGTGAGCCGAGATTGCAACACTGCACTCCAGCCTGGGCAACAGAGCAGACTCTGTCTCAAAAGAAAAAAAAAATTATTCAGCTAAAGAAGGGCAACTATTAACCCCCCAAAATATATCACTAATGAAATTTAATGTGTCACCTAAAGAGGGAGAGTTGGAGCAGAGGGCTTTCCACCTTAAAATCATGTTAAATGGGGAGAGATTAGAGGGGCAATGTGGGAGTTGAGGGGGGAGTGAGGTGGAGAAGGCTAGCTTAACAAGAGTGTCACGGTTAGGTTTCTCTGGCAGCCAATTAGGTAGTATGATTATCTCTCTTCATATTTTTTTTTTTTTTTTTGAGACGGAGTCTTGCTCTGTCGCCCAGGCTGGAGTGCAGTGGCCGGATCTCAGCTCACTGCAAGCTCCACCTCCCGGGTTCACGCCATTCTCCTGCCTCAGCCTCCCGAGTAGCTGGGACTACAGGCGTCCGCCACATTGCCCGGCTAGTTTTTTGTTATTTTTTAGTAGAGACGGGGTTTCACGGGGTTAGCCAGGATGGTCTCGATCTCCTGACCTCGTGATCCACCCGTCTCGGCCTCCCAAAGTGCTGGGATTACAGGCTTGAGCCACCGCGCCCGGCCTCTCTTCATATTTTTGTTGTTGCTGTTTGTTTTAGAGACAGAGTCTCACTGTGTCACCCAGGCTGGAGTGCAGTGGTGTGATCATGGCTCACCGGAGCCTTGAACTCCTGGGCTCAAGCGGTCCTCTCGCCTCAGCCTCCCAAGCAGCTGGGACTACAGATGTGTGCCAACCCGTCTGTCTGATTATTTTTATTTTTAATAGAGACAGGGTTTCACTATGTTGCCCTGACTGGTCTCAAACTCCTGAGTTCAAGCAATCTTTCTGCTTTGGCTTCCCAAAGTGTTGGGAGTACAGGAGTGAGCCACTGCTGCCTCTCTTCAGATTTCTACTTTCTCTCCCTCCCCTCCTCATTCCCTCTCCCTTCCTCCTTTCCTTTTTTTTTTCCTCCCTTCTTCTCTTCCTTTTACTTCTTTTTAGATTGCCTAGACCTCTCCTTCCCAGTTTCTTTTCCTTTTTCTTTCAAGCTTCTAAGAAGCACTTTTCCTCAAATGTTTCCCAATTTAAGCCTTTTCCATTTGTCTGCAAAAACTCTGTTAAAATAAAATTAGTCAATATTGTTAGAATCCGGAGAGCAGTTACCCTTGAAGGTAGTGATTGGAAGGGAGCCCAAGGAGGGTTTCTGAGGTGCTGGTAAAGTTGTTTCTTCATCTTGGTGCTGGTCATATGGGTGTGTTCAGTGTATGAAAATTGAGCTACACATTTATGTGAACTTTTCTGTATGTATATTTCAATAAAAGACTTAAGTGAAACCAAAACAATACAAAACAAAACATCCCTCTGTTTAAATTTCACCTCCTTCAGGGGAGTGGATAATAAAAGGAGGTATAAAGAATTGTAGAAAATGATCTTTATATATTTGCCTAGAATCACCAACCCCTACTTGTTTTCCAAGGACTAATGACTCTAGTTTTGGCTTATTGGCAAGGAGCAGCAGCAGCGGGAATGGAAGAGCACAGAAGGATGGGGGATATTAAGAAAGACAGACAGCTTTGGGAGGCTGAGGCGGGCAGATCACCTGAGGTCAGGAGTTTGAGACCAGTCTGGCCAACATGGTGAAACCCTGTCTCTACTAAAAATACAAAAAATTAGCCGGGCGTGGTGGCAGGCGCCTGTAGTCCCAGCTACTTGGGAGGCTGAGGCAGGAGAATGGCGTGAACCTATGAGGCGGAGGTTGCAGTGAGCCGAGATCACGCGCGTATCAAATAAAAAGAAAAGAAAAGAAAAGAAAAGATTGACAGAACTAGCTCAGTTGGATATAAGAAGGGAGTGGCTGGGTGGGTGGCTCATGCCTATAATCCCTGTACTTTGGGAGTCCAAGGCAGGAGAATCATGTGAGCCCAGAAGTTTGAGACCTGCCTGAGCAACACAAGACCCCATCTCTACAATAAAAAATAAAATAATTATTGCATGGTGGTGCAGGCCTATGGACCAGCTACTTGGGAGGCTGAGGTGGGAGGATTGCTTGAGCCGGGAGGTGGAGTTGTGATCACACCACTGTACTGTAGCCTGCTTGGTGGAAAAAAAGGGAAAACGTCACTCAAAAAAAAAAAAAAAAAAAAATCTGGGCATAATGGCTCCTCATGCCTATAATCCCAGCAGTTTGGGAGGCCAAGACAGGAGGGTTGGTTGAGTCCAGGAGTTTGAAACCAGCCTGGGCAACATGGCAAGACCCCGTCTCTAAAAAAAAAAAAAAAAAAAAAAGAAAGAAAGAAAATTAGCCAGGTGTGGTGGCACATTTCTGTGGTCCTAACTACTTGGGAGGCTGAAGTGGGAGGATGACTTGAGCCTGAGAGGTCAAGGCTGCAGTGAGCCATGATCACCCATGATCACACCACTGCACTCCAGCCTAGGTAACAGAGCAAGACCCTGCTTCAAAAAAAAAAAAAAAAAAAAAAAAAGGTTAAGAAAGTGATTAAAAAAAGGCAGGTTATATTTATGGTAGGTGATGTAGAGAAAGAAAATGGATACTATTGGTTGAATGCAGGTTTAGGCAATTATGGTGAAAATACATTATGAATGTGTTTAAGAGATTAGTTGAAATATCTAAAAGAGGAATAATTCTTTTGGGAAGTACTTTCTGACCAAGCTGTTTCTAATTCCAAGCTCTGCTTAAGAATAATGTGTAAAAACTATGATTGCTAAAGGAATGAGTGATTTAAATGATACATTTATCCTTTTTTTTGAGACTGAGTTTCATTCTTGTTGCCCAGGCTGGAGTGCAATGATGCGATCTCAGCTCACTGCAACCTCCCCCTCCCAGGTTCAAGTGATTCTCCTGCCTCAGCCTCCCGAGTAGCTGGGATTGCAGGTGCACGCCACCATGCCTGGCTAATTTTTGTCTTTTTAGTAGAGACAGGATTTCACCATGTTGGCCAGGTTGGTCTTGAACTCCTGACCTCAGGTGATCCACCCATCTGGGCCTCCCAAAGGTCTGGGATTACACGCATGAGCCACTGTGCCCAGCCCATTTATCCTTGATATAGCTAAATTACTGAGCATTAGGAAGGGTGGAACTTTCAGAGTAAAGCCAATAAAGTATGAGTGAGGTTTCACAAAAACTAGCACAATGTCTGGGGCCCAGATTATTCTATTTGTGACTGGGCGGGAAGAGGTATATATATATATATATATATATATATATATATAAATTTTTGTATTTTTAGTAGAGACGGGGTTTCACCATGTTGGCCAGGCTGGTCTTGAATTCCTGACCTTAAGTGATCCGTCCGCCTCCCAAAGTGCTGTGATTACAGGTGTCAGCCACCACGCTGGGCCATAGATCGGGTGATTGGGGAAGACCTGAGGTATCTGAGCAGAAATCTAGGTGGGGAGTGAGCCAAATAGTTATCTTAAGGGAAACTATTTCAGGCAGAGGGAACAGCAAATTCAAAGTTCCTAAAGCGAAAACATATTTTTGGCGTATTTGAGAAACAGCAAGAAGGTCAATGTGGCTAAGAGCCAGAATAAGAGAAGAGATGCAGGCAGGGATGAGATTGTTCTTGGCTTCTTAGGTCATGGTAAGAAGTTGGATTTTATTTTTTGTGTAATGGGCACCCATCAGATGGTGTTGAACAGGGGAGTGACACAAAATGATTTAGGTATTAAATTGATCCTTCCGCTGCTCCATGGGGACCAAGAGTGGAAGTAGTAGCAGGAAACCAATTAGGATTTTACAACAGTTCAGGTAAGAGATGACAGTAACTTGGACTAGGGTGTAGTAGCTATGGGGATGGTTGAAAATGGCTAGATGTGGGATCTATTTTAAAGGTACCACCAACAGCATTTGCAGACTCAAGGATGATTTCAAAGTTTTTGGTCTGAGCAACTAGGTGAATAATAACATCGTTTACTGAGATGGGGAGGCCTTAAGTAGAAGGTTTAGGAGGGAAAATACAGATTTTGCTATGGACACATTATATTCTGTATAGACATAATTTAAAATAGTTACCATGTCCATCAACTGATGGATAAACTATGGTATATCCATACATTGGAATAGTATTTGTTAATAAAAATAAATGGTCAGGCACAGTGCCTTAAACCTGTAATCCCAGCACTTCAGGAGGCTGAGTTAGGTGGAGTGCAGTGGCGCTATCTCGGCTCACTGCAACCTCTGCCTCTGCCTTAAAGCGATTCTCCTGCCTCAGCCTCCTGAGTAGCCGGGATTACAGGCACCCACCACCATGCCCAGCTCATTTTTTAATTTTTAGTAGAGATGGGGTTTCACCATCTTGGCCAGGCTGGTCTTGAACTCCTGACCTTAGGCAATTCACCTGCCTCAGCCTCCAAAGTGCTGGGATTACAGGCGTGAGCCACTGCGCCTGACCACTATTTACTTTAAATGGATTTACCGTATGGTATATGAATTATAATCACAATGAAACTATTCTAAAAATATATAGTTATTGAAAATATGTAATTACGAAAAGCATTATGAAGCTATCCCCCTACACACTAGAAGCTATTTTAATAAAAGATTTTAACCTACTAGAAATAAAAGGAAAATTAAGTAGTCAAGCGTGTTAATCCTTCTCTGTTAACCACAGGAAACCTGGCTATTTAGACTGTGTGTCTGTGCCAACATACCACCACCAACCTGGAACAGTATTTGCTAATAACAAGCAAAGTATTTCTGAGTAATAATAGCTTCTTGATTGTTGGACTCCCATAAAGCAGTCATTCTTAAGCTTTTCTATTTTTTTTTTGTTGTTGGGGGGGTGGTGTGTGTAAAGTATTGCATTATGTTTATTTTAGTATATATTGCCACCAGATTTTGCAAATCTGATCTTTGAGAATCTGGTATAAACCATGATTCTTCTGTCCCCCAAATGTACTTAAGCACAAATACATACATGCAATACTATACATATTTTAGGATGTACATAGATCTCCTGAAACCAACCAATGCAGCTCAGTTTCCTTTTTTTTTTTTTTTTTGAGACGGAGTCTCGCTCTGTCGCCCAGGCTGGAGTGCAGTGGCCGGATCTCAGCTCACTGCAAGCTCCGCCTCCCGGGTTTACACCATTCTCCTGCCTCAGCCTCCCGAGTAGCTGGGACTACAGGAGCCCGCCACCTCGTCTGGCTAGTTTTTCGTATTTTTTTAGTAGAGACGGGGTTTCACCGTGTTAGCCAGGATGGTCTCGATCTCCTGACCTCGCGATTCGCCCGTCTCGGCCTCCCAAAGTGCTGGGATTACAGGCTTGAGCCACCGTGCCCGGCCGCAGCTCAGTTTCTATAAAATTAAAGCAAGGTCACAGGAATTAACAGTGGCTTTTATTTATCCAGACCTGTGCTCAGCATAATCATATGCTCCTAAATATATGACTTGACATTTCCAAAGACCTGCAGTATGGCTGGTTGGGGTATAAATTGGTACAACATACTTTGGAAAGCTGGTGGCAATATATACTAAAGCTGAACATAATCCAAAACCCATAACCTTGCAATCCCTCTCCTAGGTATATATACCTGTTTGAAATGCATTATTTGGGGTGGGGGTAAAGAAGGGATGGTTAATGGGTACACAAAAAGTAGAAAGAAAAGTAAGATCTAGTATTTGCTAGTACAACAGGGTGACTATATTAAAAAATAATTGTTCATTAAAAAATAACTAAAAGAGAGGCCGGGTGCTGTGGCTCATGCCTGTAATCCCAACACTTTGGGAGGCCGAGGCGGGTGGATCGCCTAAGGTCAGGAGTTCAAGACCAGCCTGATCAACACGGAGAAACCCTGTCTCTACTAAAAATACAAAATTAGCCGGGCGTGGTTATGCATGCCTGTAATCCCAGCTACTCGGGAGGCTGAGGCAGGAGAATCACTGGAACCCGAGAGGCAGAGGTTGTGGTGAGCTGAGATCGAGCCATGGCACTCCAGCCTGGGCAATAAGAGCAAAACTCTATCTCAAAAAAAAAAAAAAAAAAGAAATGCATTCTTATGTTATACCAAAACACGTGTTCATAGCAGTTCTATTTATAGTTGCCCCAAACTAGGACAGTCAAATCTTCAAAAAGTAAAATAGTTAATTCATGGTCACAAAACATACGTATTTCATAATTTCATTTGTATAAACCTCAAAAGCAAAACCAATCTATGGTATTACAAATCAAGATTGTGCTTACCTTTAAGGGAGAAAATAGCAACTGGGAAAAGTTATGAGGGGGATTCTAGGGTGCTGGTAATGATCTGTTTCTTGATTTGGGTGCTGGCTATCTATGTTCACTATTCATTTTTTAAAAATAGACACAGGGTCTCACTATGTTGCCCGGGCTGGTCTTAAACTCTTGACCTCAAGCAGTCGTCCCACCTCAGCCTCCCCAAGTGCTTGGATTACAGGAGTGAGCCACCATGCCCAGCTAGCCACCTCACTTAAAATATTACTTGGCCGGGCACAGTGGCTCACGCCTGTAATTCCAGCACTTTGGGAGGCCAAGACAGGTTGGGATCAAGCAGCCTGGCCAACATGGTGAAACCTCATCTCTCGTAAAAATACAAAATTAGGGGCCGGGCACAGTGGCTCACGTCTGTAATCCCAGCACTTTGGGAGGCCGAGGCAGGTGGATCACTAGGTCAGGAGATCGAGACCATACTGACTAACATGGTGAAACCCTATCTCTACTAAAAATACAATTAGCCGGGTGAGGTGGCGGGCGCCTGTAGTCCCAGCTACTCGGGAGGCTGAGGCAGGAGAATGGCGTGAACCTGGAAGGCGGAGCTTGCAGTGAGCCCAGATGGCGCCACTACACTCCAGCCTGGGCAACAGAGCGAGACTCCGTCTTAAAAACAAAACAAAACAAAACAAAACAAACAAAAAACCAAAAAAAATTAGGCCAGGCACAGTGGCTCATGCCTGTAATGCCAGCTACTCGGGAGTCTGAGGCAGGAGAATCGCTTGAACTTGGGAGGCAGAGGTTGAGGTGACCTGAGATCATGCCGTTGCACTCCTGCCTGGGCAACAAGAGCAAAACTCATCTCAGGAAAAAAAAAAAAAAAAAAAAAACTGGGTGTAGTGGTGTAGGCCTGTAATCCCAGCTACTCAGGAGGCTGAGGCAGGAGAATCACTTGAACCTGGGAGGCGGAGGTTGCTGAGTCAAGATCGTACCACTGCACTCCAGCCTGGGTGATTGAGTGAGACTCCATCTCAAAAAAAAAAAAAAAAAGAAAAAAGAAAAAAGTATTTTATTACTTTTTGAGCATTTAAAAAGTATTTTTTGGCCAGACACTGTGGTTCACGCCTGTAATCCCAGTATTGTGGGAGGCCCAGGCGGGTGGATCACTTGAAGCCAGGAGTTCGAGAGCCTCCAGCCTGGCCAACATGGTGAAACTCCATCTTTACTAAAAATACAAAAATTAGTTGGACCTTGTGGTGCATTCCTGTAATCCCAGCTATTTGAGAGGCTGAGGCAGGAGCATGACTTGAATCCAGAAGGCAGAGGTTGCAGTGAGCCAAGATGGTGTCACTGCACACCAGCCTGGGTGACAGAGAGAGACTCTGTTTCAAAAAAAAAAAGAAGAAAATTTGTTCGGTATTTTCTTCAATCAGCTTTCTCAGATTGAATGTTCAGCCTTTTAAATATTCATAATGTTCCTGAGAATCCATTTGGCTATTCTGTTACCTTCACCCTTCTCCACTCTTCCCCTCCTTAATTAGACCCATTTCTTCCCTACTCCCCAAAAGAAAAAATATCTACTTTGGATTAATATAAATCAGTTTAATCTAACTTATTCAAGAGATTTTTGGCCTCTACTTGGGGGTTCAAGAGAAGGTGAGGTGATAGAACTAGGGGGAAAAGAATTATTATTAAGGCTAACTTACAAATATTTTGAGGTATTTTAAGGGTTTAAATATCCATAAATCTTTGAAGAAGTCTCACTTTCAGATAAGGAGGAAACATTTCAATATCTCTGAAATACAAGAAAAACTTAGGCTTAAAATTTTTCTTGTTAAATCAGGAAAATGATGTACATTTATTGGACTGACTTTCTTCTTGTGGCAGAAACATGGATTCAGTTAAGAAGCCCTTCTGGGCCGGGCGCGGTGGCTCAAGCCTGTAATCCCAGCACTTTGGGAGGCCGAGGCGGGTGGATCACGAGGTCAGGAGATCGAGACTATCCTGGCTAACATGGTGAAACCCCGTCTCTACTAAAAATACAAAAAACTAGCCGGGCGTGGTGGCGGGCGCCTGTAGTCTCAGCTACTTGGGAGGCTGAGGCGGGAGAATGGCGTGAACCCGGGAGGCGGAGCTTGCAGTGAGCTGAGATCAGGCCACTGCACTCCAGCCTGGGAGCACAGCGAGACTCCGTCTCAAAAAAAAAAAAAAAAAAAAAAAAGAAGCCCTTCTGAAGAAGGCCCTGGATTCCCAGGTAAGCTTCTGAAGTAAATTCAGATAAAATCTACTATCATACGTTGGGAGGTTGAATTAGATTAAGAAAAACAAAGTGGTAGCCAGATTATTTATATTCTGGGGAAAATTTCTACACAAAAAATGTCTGTCTTCAGAGCTCTTAGGGAGTATTTAATTTTTCCCCTCTGGTTGAATTTACTTTTTTACAATTTGGAATTCAAAAGAAAACTAACGCGGTAAGTGAGTTAGCTGAGCTGCTAGAAAATGGAGATTTCTGCCAGGAAGTGGACTCTCGCTTTGACTTGCATTCGATAAAATTTTACTGCTTTCTGGGAGAGATGGCTTCCTCAATTATCAATAAACAGTCACTTTTCAGCTGGGGACAATGGCTCACGCCTGTAATCCCAGCACTTTGGGAGGTTGAGACAGGAGGATCCCTTGAGCCCAGGAGTTTGAGACCAGGCTGGGCAACATAGGGAGACCCCCCGTCTCTACAAAAACAACAATAAAAGCATGTTTGGTTTGTCTCTTTCCAAATTACAGACAACTTGGAACTCACTGAGGAGAAAAATCAGACAGACCAAGGCTTTGAGAATTGTGGACAGAGAAACAAAGAGTATATACACACATGTAACAGATAATAGAAAAATATCAAAAAAAAAAAAAAAAAAAAAAAGGCAGTGTTACCTAACATTTCAGCATTAAAGTGATTATTTTTATTCTTTAGGGAGAATAAAACACATTTTTAGAAATCATATGAATATACACTTATGGGCATTTTAGATGTGTGGCAAAAAGGAAGAACAAATTTTATCTGTTAGAATCTAAATTAAATTTCAGTTTTGTTATAATTTAATGTCAGAAAGCATGTGTGCATACATGCAAGACAGTGGAATATATAAAGTGTTGAAAGACAAAAACAACCCACCAACCTGTAATTATTTCTGTTGTTCTTGTTGTAGAGCTGGGGCTTTGGCTATGTTGCCCAGGCTGGTCATAAACTCCTGGCCAAGTGATCCTCCTGCCTCGGCCTCCCAAAGTGCTGGGATTACAAAGGTGTGAGCCATTGTACCCAGCCCAACCTAGAATTCTATTTCCAGTTAAATTATCCTTCAAAAATGAAGGATAAATAAAGACCTTCTTAGACAAAAACTGAGGGAATTTGTGTCCAGCTGACTTGCTCTGTAAGAAATGTTATTGAGAGAAGGAAAATGATAGGTGGGAAACTCAGTTCTTCCATTTTTGTTTGTTTGTTTTGTTCTTTCACCCAGGCTGGAATTAAGTGGCACGATCTTGGCTCACTGCAACCTCCGCCTCCCGGGTTCAAACAATTCTCCTGCCTCAGCCTCCCCAGTAGCTGGGATTATAGGTGACTGCCACTACACCCGTCTAATTTTTGTATTTTTAGTAGAGATGGGGATTCACCAGGTTGGCCAGGCTGGTCTCGAACTCCTGACCTCAGGCAATCTGCCTGTTCGGGCTCCCAAAGTACTAGGATTACAGGTGTGAGCCACTGCGCCTGGCTGGAAACTCAGTTCTATATAAAGAAAAGCAACAGGAAAGGAGTAAGTCAAGGTAAACAAACAACAAAAAAAGTTTAGCTTGTCATGGTGCACACGCCTGTAATCCCAGCTACTGGGGAGGCTGAGGCGGCAGGATCCCTTGAGGCCAGGAGTTTGAGGCAGCATTGGGCTATGATAGTGCCTGTGAATAGCCACTGCACTCCAGCCTTGGCAACAAAGTGAGACCCCATCTCTAAAAAAAGAGCTGCCAGTTTCAAAATCCTTTGTTTACTTTACAACTTGAATGTATTCTCTTATTTTCTGGGCCGAGCGTGGTGGCTCATGCCTGTAATCCCAGCACTTTGGGAGGCCGAGGCGGGTGGATCACCTGAGGTCAGGAGTTCAAGACCAGTCTGGCCAACATGGTGAAACCCCATCTCTACTAAAAATATAAAAAAATAGCCGGACGTGGTGGTAGGTGCCTGTAATCCCAGCTAGTAAAGAGGCTGAGGCAGGAATCACTTGAACCTGGGAGGCGGAGGTTCAGTGAGCCGAGATCGTGCCATTGCACTCCAGCCTGTGCAACAAGAGTGAAACTCCATCTCAAAAAAAAAATTTTTTTTTCTGGAAATATGTGAAAACTACATGCATTCATGAAATTCTAGCACATCACCAATTATTTTGTACATATTGTTTCCTCTTTGTAGGGTAGCCTTGGCTCTTCCCTCTTACCCCAAAAAGATCCTTTGAGACTTTAAAAAATTAAAAAAAAAAATAGCGACAAGGTCTTGCTATGGCCCAGGCTGATCTTGAACTCCTGGACTTAAGTGATCTTCCCACCTTGGCCTCCTAAAGTGCTGGGACTATAGGCATAGGCCATCTTGGCTCAGCTGATCCTTTGAGATTTAGTTCAAATGAAGGCAAGAAAGTGTAGTGATTAAAAATGTGTTTGAACTGAAGCTCTGCACTATGTCCTCAGGCAAGCCTCATTACCTGAGTTTTCTTTCTTTCTTTCTTTTTTTTTTTTTTTTTTTTGAGACAGTCTTGCTCTGTCACCCAGGCTGGAGTGCAGTGACATGATCTTGGCTCACTACAGCCTCCACCTTCTGGGTTCCAGCGATTCTCCTGCCTCAGCCTACCGAGTAGCTGGGACTACAGGCATGTGCCGCCATACTGGGCTAATTTTTGTATTTTTAATAGAGATGGGGAGTCACCATGTTGGCCAGGGTGGTCTCGAACTCCTGACCTCAGGTGATCCACCCGCTTCAGCCTCCCAAAGTGCTGGGAATGCAGGTGTGAGCCACTGCGCCCGGCCACCTGAGTTTTCTTTAAAAGAACATTGTAAAGTTTTTTTTTCAGTGTTGTAATAAATGAGATAATATACAAAGCAGTTAGCATAGTACCTACCTCACAACAAAAGTGCTCAATATATGATAACCATAATAAAGAAATACAACACCTCAAAGTCTTCCCTAACATTCCCACGGAGAATACTATTTATTTGTGCTTCCAAATATTATGTTTATACTTCTATTTGAGCATTTGTCACAAATTATATTGTTTGCCCACATAAATGTGCATTCTTGGGAGCTAGAATGGTGCCCTATGCAATGTTTTATTGTCAGTGCCTAGCAAGTGCCCATCAATTTGTAAGTACTCAATAGTTTTTGATGAACGAATTATAGACAATAAGATATAGAGTGGCATTCTCAAATTTTAACATGCAAGCTTTTAGAGAGTTTCTTTTTCTTTGAGGCAGAGTCTTGCTCTATCGCCCAGGTTGGAGCGTACAGGCGCGATCTCGGCTCACTGCAACCTCCGCCTCCCGGATTCAAGTAATTCTCCTGCCTCAGCCTCCCAAGTAGCTGGGATTACAGGAGTGCGCCACCACGCCCGGCTTATTGTGTATTTTTAGTAGAGATGGGGTTTCACCGTGTTGGCCAGGCTGGTCTTGAACTCCTGACTTCAGATGATCCACCCACCGCGGCCTCCCAAAGTGCTGGGATTACAGGCATGAGCCATCATGCCTGGCTGAGAATTTCTTTAAAATGCAGCTTCCTCCTAACTCCAGAGACTGATTTACTAGGATCTGCATTTTAGCAAGGTACCCTCCTATCTCACACATACGTTTCGGTGCAATTGTCTTTGCAATATACTTTGAGAAACATTGTATAAAGCATGACTTATGGAAACAGTACTTTGTCTTAAATAAAAATATTAGAAAAGTATAAACAATCCTAGTAAACAAATGTATTACTGTCCCTTGTGCTATAAAGAAAGGGAGAACAATAAGCCAATTATAAGCACACTTACATTTTTTACATGTTAACTCTGTTATAGTCAGGCATGTCACTGACATTTGGAACTTAAGACTTTCAGCTCCTAAATTCAGGTGTCATTTGCAAGTATTAGTAGGACAGATTGTATTCATTCTCTTCATGGTAATAATGGTATAATTGGTTAATTTATTTTGATTGAGATGGAGACACTATTTAGGCTTTATAGCATTAGCTGGTGTTCATCTGGTCAGCTTTGACGTGTCCTGCCCCTCAGCTTAAGTATGTTACAATTGGTTTTGTATCCTTCATTTTCTACATAGGATAAAACAGGCTGGTATGCTAGTGTAAAGGGGGAGGCAATTATTAGCCTTGTATAGAAAGTCCTTATTTCCAATTAAAACAAATTAAGTTATAAAATTGTGCACAGAGAGACCAGAGAGCTGATAACTGATCTTTATTATACAGAAATGTGAAGGCCATAAGCATTAAATGAGAAGGAGTTTGGCAGTGAACATTATGCAGATTCAAACTGAAGATATCCTCGTCTTGAGATATAATATAAAAATAAACACTAAGAGTTTCAAGAAAGAACTCAATTCAACTTCTATCCCCCAATCAAGCTATAACTTTCCACAGGAAAACCTGGTTTCAATTCATGCCGAATTGTTCAAAGAAAAGAAAAAGCTAAATCAGGTAGAGACAACACATGGACTGGCTTTTGTCCTATTAGAGAGCCAGACTGAAGCTCTATTCAGTTTCACATTTAGAGATTGTTTCCTATTACAATTTATATCTCTAATTACCTAAGAGATGCCTAAAGTGAAAAACAAAAAAATGTTAACTGAGCTGGGGAATTTTTGTGGGGCTAAGTATATTTGGCAGAGGAGATAAATGAATACATCATTCATTTAATTATTTCTAATCAAGAGGATTTAAGGTCAGGTCTGGGTCATCTGTATTAGCCCTTTGACAGCTTGTTGTTCTATAATGGTCAAGAAGCACTATCCCATTAAAGTATAATAAATGCTTAACATCAGCACAACTCAGTGCCCGTCCTCTTTATATCCTCAAATACTGGACTTTATGTCAGCATGCTTTCAACACCAACTTAGCCCTTTAAATAGGATCTTTCTTAATAAAGCTTCTCTTTGCCCTCACTACTGAAGTAAAAAACGTGTTAAGAGATTTGGCCAGAAAGATGGTTTTACTGAAATAAGACTGATGACTAGGAGTACATCTATGGATTAAATATAGACAAAACTACTCCCAGAACCCTTAAATATAGACGGATTTTATCAATTTATGTAGAAAGCCAAAAATAGGAAATAAAAAGATCTGGAGTTCAGATATACTGATATATTCAGCAACTGAAACTTACAATTCCTTCAATTCAGTCACAGCAGAGACATTTAAAGTAGTCTGGAGGGGTGGGTGCAGTGGCTCACGCCAGTAATCTCAGCACTTTGGGAGGCTGAGGTGGAAGAATTGCTTGAGCCCAGGAATTCAAGACCAGCCTGGGCAACAAAGCGAGACTCTGTCTCTCTAAAAAAAAAAAAAAAAAAAAAGTCGAGTATGGCGGCATGTGCCTGTAGTCCCACCTAGTTGGGAGACTGAGGCAGGAGGATCCTTGATCCCTGGAGGTCAAGACTGCAGTCAGCTGTGATTGCACCACTGTACTCCTCCCTGGGCAACAGCAAGACCCTGTCTCAAAAAAAAAAAAAAAAAAAAAAAAGTGGCCTGGGGTAAACAGGACAGTCGTATACTCCAAGAATGGAAATTTTCATGCCACCTCCCTTCCTTCCTTACAAATTCTAATGCTGATTGCATGAATGAGGTGTTGAGAGAGACTTTTCTTTTCTTCATTTAGACTTTTGCCCTAGTGAATGAGGGAGCAAGAGAATGCTAAGAGGGATGAGAGAATGTATTTCTGGCTCTAGGACTTTGAGATTCAGGTAATTGAATCTGGGACATTCTCATTAGGTTAGAAAAGGAAAGATGAGAAAATCACTAGCAGGATATGCAATTCCAGAGACCATCGGCTCCAAAAATTAGTTTTGTTTCTCATTGCTCCTTATTCAGCGACGATTATTTCAATAAGCTACATTATTTAGCAGAGTCTGAGAGACAAAGGCTGTGAAAACATGTATTTAAGATAGAAAACAAACTTAGAAAAACATAATAGACGGTTCGCTTTTTATCTCATTCACATTCTATAGCTGGAGAACTCAAAATCCCATTTAGATATTTCTGCTTATCCAAAAGCACACTGGGTGAAACTAAACCAAGAAATGGGAGAAAATGTTCATTGGGTACGTGTGGGTTCACCCAGTTTATTTACCTATGGAGTGGAGGTGTAGGGAGAAATAAGGTCTGCTTATAATGGTCAAGGTCTATGGAGAAGCCCTGAAGTTGTTCTCCCCAAATCACAAGTCTGATTCAAGAAAAGGAAACAAAAATGATGAAAACATCTCATCACACAAAACTCAGTGATGGGGTCTCTGACAGTCACCAGCCAGCAGGGGAAAAGGAGAAATCCACCTGCTGGCTTTAAGATTTATTGAAGGCTGCCAGCACAGCCCAGATCATTTCTGTGGCACTAGGCTTTGTCCCTTCCACTTCAGGGTCCAGTTCTACTAAGTCCTTGGCTCGATTCATTGCTACGTCATACTTGTCATCTGTCAGAGAGGAGAAGACATTCTCTAGCACATCAGAGGAGTGAGCTAGCACCAGGAGTGCTAGTGTTCGCTTGTCCATACGCTGAGGGTCATTTACCCACCGCTCTAGTACACTATCTTGAAGTTTTTTCACTAGGCGCTGTTTCTCTGTTGTATTGGTCACTGGATGAGTAGTCATGTCAAATAGCAGGAAATTCTGCTTCTCAGTGGTTAGAATACCCTTCTCTACTAGGTTCTTTGCAATGCGCTCTCGTACATTTCTCAGCTGGTACTGTAATTTGAAGGGGTTCCAGGTCTCACCTATGAGAAAAAAGAAATAGGACATAATGAACAGAAAGAGAAAAGCAAAATGAAACATGTAGTTATCTGGAACCTTGAATGGCTAAAATGATTAAAAGCATAATCTTCATTCCTCAATTCATTTAATCCTTAGTCCTTTATAATCTGGCTTTGACTCTAACCATATTTCACATTAAACCAGCTTCAAAAAATGTCACCAAGGACTTCCATATTGCTAGAGCTTATGGACTTTATTTCTGTTCTCATGTGACCTCTCTGTGACACTGTAATTATTTATGTATTTTTGAAATTCTCTTTAGGACACCAGTCTCTCCCAAATGATTTCTACTCTGTATTGCAGAACTTCTATTTGCTGGTGAAGCTGAGAGGACTGAGGTTCCCTACCCTATTTGTAGATCAGAAGCTCTATCCCAGGCCTGCTAGGCTGACCATATTGAGACTTCAATTGCTCCCATTCCAGTTTGTTCATAGATTAGAGATTCTGCAACAGAAAAGGCAAGCCAAGAAGACCAGGGGCTAACACCTCTTTCTCCCAGCACCTACTCATAGAACAGGCGGGTATCACTATAGGAGAAGTGGGCCCTTGTGCAGAAGTTCTGCCCAGGAGGGAAGGAAGGCCTGAAGAATGAAGAGCTCCAAAGCTCTGCCTGAGAGGACTGACTTTATTTGGAACACAGGGTGGAGAATCTATGCCTACGGGTGTTGAAAACCATAGAGATCTTGGTGGAAAGCAATTATAAGGGTGCTGCTAGCTCTATGGCACTGGTATGATAAACCCAAATGGCAAAGCCTCCAGAAGTTTAACAGGCAGAACCAGAGAAACAGCCAAGAAAAGCCCTTCTGGAATCATGACCAACACTGGGGGTTGGGAAGAATGTGTGCTTGCACCAGGCTGCACCCACTCAGAAGCAATCAGAGCAGGACGTGGGGCTTGACTTGAGAGTATTCCCCAGGCCACACATAGATCTATCAAAAAGGGTGGATGCTTCACTGGCTAAAGGGCTAAAGCACAACCACTGACCAAACACTGGCTGAACAATAAGCTACACTAACTCAGAGGCAACTCCTAGGAAGCTAAACTTAAAAATAATAATAATAACCAGGTGTAGTGGTGCATGCCTCTAGTCCCAGCTACTTGGGAGGCTGAGGCAGGAGAATTGTTTGAACCCAGGAGGCAGAGGTTTCAGTCAACTGAGATTGTGCCACTGCACTCCAGCCTGAGTAACAGAGCGAGACTTCATTTCAAGAAATGAAAAATAAAAAATAGGCCGGGCGCAGTGGCTCACGCCTGTAATCCCAGCACTTTGGGAGGCCGAGGCTGGCGGATCACAAGGTCAGGAGATCAAGACCATGGTGAAACCCCGTCTCTACTAAAAATACAAAAAATGAGCCGGGCGCGTTGGCGGGCGCCTGTAGTCCCAGCTACTCGGGAGGCTGAGGCAGGAGAATGGCGTGAACCCAGGAGGCGGAGCTTTCAGTGAGCCAGGATCGCGCCACTGCACTCCAGCTTGGGTGACAGAGCGAGACTCCGTCTCAAAAAAAAAAAAAAAAAAAAAGAAAAATAAAAAATAAAAATAAAGAAATCACATGCACCCCTGGTGTATATCCAAGGATGTACTCTCTCTCAGAAGAAATCAGAGAGGGAACTTCTAAGTTGCTAGTTCCTTGCTGAATGTGGGGCAAAATGTAAACTCCCTGATTTGTGATGGCTGTGTCAAAATCACACACACATATCCAACAGTAAAGGATAAAAAAATTTAATTGGCTAAAAGGTCTTAAGCACAACCTTTGACTAATAAGTGGCTTCTACTGACCCACTGGCAACACATAGGGAGTTAGGCCAAAAGATAAAAACAAGAAAATATGAGCAGTGAC
Source organism: Papio anubis (assembly GCF_008728515.1). Taxonomy (NCBI): domain Eukaryota; kingdom Metazoa; phylum Chordata; class Mammalia; order Primates; family Cercopithecidae; genus Papio; species Papio anubis. The sequence continues at coordinate 121,148,055 of NC_044976.1, forward strand.
ATCAGAGGCTGCACAGTACAAGAGAAACAGACTTCAGAGAGCTACTGCAGGCAAGTCACTAATGAAGCAAATTACCAAGCAAACAACACAATCAACCTCTAGTGGAAGGAGAAACCAGTATAGCAGGTGTCTCCAACCCCTGGATCATGGACTGGTACTGGTCCGTAGCCTGTTAGGAACCCGGCTGCACAGCAGGAGGTGAACCATGGGTGGGTAAAGCTGAGCTCCACCTCCCGTCAGCTCAGCAGTGGCATTAGGTTCCCACAGGAGTGTGAACCCTATTGTGAAATGCACATGGCAGGGATCTAGGTTCCATGTTCCTTGTGAGACTCTAATAAATGCAAAGCACTTGAATCATACTGAAACCATCCCCTCGTCCCCCACCCCAGTGGAAAAATTATCTTCCATGAAACCTGTCCTGGTGCCAAAAAGGTTGGGGACAGCTACAGTATACTATCTACAGTATACTATCCAGAGGTGCATGATTATCTAAAATGTCCAGTTTTTGACAAAAAGGTATGAAGTATACAAAGAATAAATTGTGACCCACTAACCCATTGAGAAGAAAAAAAGCAGGCAATGGAAACTGCCTTTGAGAATGCTAAAATGTTGGACTTTACAAAGACTACAAAGCAGCGTTTATAAATATGTTCAAAGACCTAGGAGAAACCATCACTCATCACACAGAGAATATCAATAAAGACAGAAATTATAAAAAAGAACCATTTAGGCCAGGTGCGGTGGCTCATGCCTGTAATCCCAACACTTTGGGAGGCCGAGGTGGGCGGATCATTTGAGGTCAGGAGTTCAAGACCAGCCTGGCCAACATGGCGAAACCCCATCTCTACTAAAAATACAAAAATTAGCCAGGTGTGGTGGGAACCTGTAATCCCAGCTGCTCAGGAGGCTGAGGCAGAGAATCGCTTGAACCTGGGAGGTGGAGGCTGCAATAAGCCGAAATAGCACCACTGCACTCCAGCCTGGGCAACAAAGCAAGACTCCATCTCAAAAAAAACAAAAACAAAAAAACCATTTAGAAATCCAAGAGTTTAAAAGTACAACAAACAGACTGGGCATGGTGGCTCACGTCTGTAATCCCAGCACTTTGGGAGGCTGAGGCAGGCGGATTACTGGAAGTCAGGAGTTTGAGACTAGCCTGGCCAATATGGTGAAACCCTGTCTCTACTAAAAATACAAAATTAGCTGGGTATGGTGCTGTGTGCCTGTAGTTCCAGCTACTCAGGAGGCTGAGGTAGGAGAATCACTTGAACCCAGGAGGTGGAGGTTGCAGTGAGCTGAGATCAAACATGCCACCTCCAGACTGGGTGACAAGTGAACACTGTCTCAAAGGGAAAAAACAAAAAACAAACAAAAACCAAAACCAAAGGAAACAAAAAAATAGAGGGCAAAGAAAATTTCTAAAAGGAGAAAAATAAATACATTCCCTAGATTTAAAATATCTGCAGAGCGGTATGTTGGCTCAAGCCTGTAATCCAGCACTTTGGGAGGCTGAGACGGGAGGATCACAAGGTCAGAGATCAAGAGACCATCCTAGCTGACACGGTGAAACCCGTCTCTACTAAAATACAAAAACTAGCGAGGCAGTGCGTGAGCCTGTAGTCCCAGCTACTCGGAGGCTGAGGCAGAGGAGAATGGCGTAAACCCGAGGAGAGGCAGGAGCTTGCAGTGAGCTGAGAGATCCGGCCACTGCACTCCAGCCTGGGGCCGACAAACCAGACTCAGTCTCAAAAAAATATCTGAAAGAGTTCACTGCTAGCAGACCTGCCTTATAAAATGTAATACTAAACTAAAAGGAAAGTTGTTAAGGCTGAGAGCAGGACACACTAGACAGTATTTGAATCCCACATGAACAAACAGTAAAAGTAATTATGTAAGTAATAAAAGGATGGTAATTGAATACTTCATCTCAACTGATTTATAAAGCAATTACACCAGAAACAATATTTATATAGGTGTTGTTATTGTTGAGTTATAATTTTAACTTTTTAAACTTATGCACAAAGGTTATAACATATAGGAAATGTAATAATAGCACAAAGAAGAGATTGGGAAAAAGTTGCACTGGAGTAAAGCAAAGAATGACAATAGATAGTATTTGAATCCGCGGAAGAAATGAAGAAAACCAGAAATGGTAAATAAGGAGGTTAATATAACAAACTCTGTAAGAGTATATATTTGTGCTTTTCTTCTCTTCTTTAATAATTACAACAATGAATTGTTGAATTTATAACACATATAGATGTAACACATGTAACAATATTGGCATAATTGGGCCCATGCCTGTAATCAGAACTTTGGGATGCCGAGGTAGGGCAGATTGCTTGAGCCGAGCAGTTTAAGACCAGCCTGGGGGCGGGGTAGCGGTGGCTCAGAAGCCTGTAATCCCAGCACTTTGGGGCCGAGGCCAGGCGGATCCATGAGAGTCAAGGGAGAGACCGAGACCATCCTGGCTAACAGTGAAACCCGTCTCTATTAAGAAATACAAAAACTAGCCTTGGTGAGGTGGGGAAGCCTGTAGTCAAGCTACCGGGGAGGCTGAGGCCGGAGAATGGCGTGAGCCGGGAGGTGAGGCTGCAGTAGGCTGAGATCAGGCCTGCAGTCCAGCCTGGGTGACAGGCGAGACTCCGTCTCAAAAGAATAATGGCCTACTGGGTGGGTAGCATAGTGGAGCTTTGTCCTAAAAAACAAACTGAAAGCCAAAAAACCAAAAGAAAAACATATATAGCAATATTAACACAAAAAAGAGGAGAGGGAATGAGAGTAATACAGAGTAAATTTTTCCTTGGGAGATTAAGAAGCTTGGGTATAATCTTTTTTTTTTTTTTTTTTTTTGAGGCCAGTCACAAGCTCTGTAGCCCAGGCTGGAGTGCAGTGGCGGATCTCAGCTCACTGCAAGCTCCGCCTCCCGGAGTTCGCCATTCTCGGCCTCAGCCTCCCAGTAGCTGAGAGACCGGCGCCAGCCATCACTCCCGCTATTTCTTAAATGAAGCGAGGGTTTCACTGCCGGTCATCGTCCTGACCATCGTGCTTCCATCCGGCCCTCCCATGCTGGTCGAAACAGCTTTCCCACAGCGCTCAATCTTTTTTTTGAGACAGAGTGCTGCTCTGTTGCCTAAGCCTGAGTGCAGTGGCTGATCTGGCTCACTGAAACCTCTGCCTCCCAGGTTCAGGCTATTCTCCTGCCTCAGCCCCGGTAGCTGGGATTACAGGCTGCGCCCACCATGCCCAGCTAATTTGTATTTTAGTAGAGATAGGAGTTTCACCATGTTAGGTGAGGCTGGTGGAACTCCTGGCCGTGATCCGCCTGCCTCAGCCTCCCAAAGTGCTGGGATTACAGGCTGTCCATGCCCGGGCCGGGCTTTTTTTTTGGACAGAGTGCCATTGCTGTGGCCTGGGCTAGAGTGCAATGGCGCGATCTCGGCTCACAGCAACCTCTGCCTCCGGGTTCAAAGCCCGATTCTCCTGCCTCAACCTCCTATGTTGGATTTACTGGAGAAAAACTTGAAAGGAACCTTTTTTTTTTTGGGAACAAGAATCTTGCTTTGTTGCCAAGGCTGGAGTGGAGTGAGTGGTGTGATCTTCGGCTCACTTGGCCACCTCCCACAGCCCAAGTGATCCTCCTTGTCCTCAGCCTCCTGTGCTGGGACCTAAGCGTGTGCCACCATGTTCAGCTAATTTTGTGTCTTGTAGAGACGAGGTCTCACTGTTGACCAGGCTAATCTCAAATTCCTGGACTCAAGTGATCTTCCCATCTGGGCCTCCCAAAGTACTGGGATTACAGGTGTGAGCCACCACACCCACTACAACTATCTTTTATTTTATTTTATTTTTTGAGATGGAGTTTCACTCTTGTTGCCCAGGTTGGAGTGCAGTGGCACAATCTTGGCCCACTGCAACCTCCCAGGTTGAAGTGATTCTCCTGCCTCAGCCTCCTAAGTAGCTGGTATTACAGGTGCCCGCCACCACGCCCAGCTAATTTTTGTATTTTTAGTACAGATGGGGTTTCACCATGTTGGCCAGGCTGGTCTTGAACTCCTGACCTCAAGTGATCCACCCGCCTTGGCCTTCCAAAGTGCTGGGATTACAGGTGTGAGCCACCGTGCCTGGCCACAACTGTCTTAAAGATGCTCAAAAAAAAAAAAGGATAAAGACAGGAGAACAATGTATAAACAAAATAATATCAATAAAGATATAGAGAAAGGGACCAAAAGGAAATTCTGCAGCTAAAACTTATAATAACTGAAATAAAAAAATATTTCTCCTGCCTCAGCCTCCTATGTTGGATTTACTCGGGGGGCCAGGCGTGGTGGCTCATGCCTGTAATCCCAGCACTTTGGGAGGCCAAGGTGGGTGGGGTCACTTGAGGTCAGGAGTTCAAGACCAGCGTGGCCAACATAGCGAAACCCTATCTCTACTAAAAATACAAAAATTAGCCAGTGTGGTGGTGGGAGCCTGTAATCCCTGCTACTCAGGAGGCTGAGGCAGGGAGAATTGCTTGAACCTAGGAGGCAGAGGTTGCAGTGAACCAAGATTGTGCCACTGCACTCCAGTCTGGGCAACAAAGCAAGACATTCTGTTTAAAAAAAACAAAACAAAACCCAAAAACAAACAAATTTGAAGAAGCAGAAGAAATAATCAGCAAGCAGTTCCTTGTTACGATACACCCCCCAGATCAATAGGGCAATATTATAGCTACATTTGAGCCTTTTCCTTTTAAATTTGGGAAACGCCATGAGGTGCCCGTCTCAGGCCCATTCCTAACCAGGGCATTTCCGGCTTAGGCCATTCCCTCACCCCTGTACAATGTCTGTCCCCCGCCACAGCCAGTAGTACTGCAGTAGATTTATGCTGCACAAAAGCTGTGAGCCTTCTGCCTGGGGAACTCCCGCAAAAGGTCCCAACAGGAGTCTGTGGACCCTTGCCAGCGAGGATGACAGAATTACTTCTAGGAAGGTCTAGTTTAAGTTTAAAAGGAGTACAAATACATACGAGTCATTGATTCAGATTACAATGGGGAAATTCAAATTGTTATATCTACTTCTGTTCCCTGGAAAGCAGAGCCAGGAGAGCATATAGCACAGCTCCTGATTGTGCCTTATGTGGGAATGGGGAAAAGTGAAATTAAATGAACAGGAGGATTTGGAAGCAAAAATAAACAAGGCAAAGCTGCTTATTGGATGAATCAAATTACTGATAAATGTCCTACCTGTGAAATAACTATTCAGGGAAAGAAACTTAAACGTTTGGTAGATAGAGGAGCAGACATTTCAATCATTTCTCTACAGCACTGGCCGTCTGTGTGGCCAATTAAACCTACTCAATTTAACATAGATGGAGTTGGTAAAGCCCTTGACGTATATCAAAGTAGTTATACTTTGCATTGTGAAGGGCCCAATGGATAACCTGGGACTATTCAACCAATTATAACTTCTGTACCTATAAATTTATGGGGAAGAGATTTATTACAATGGGGAGCACAAGTTCTAATTCCTGAGCAATTACATAGCCCTCAAAGTCAACATACGATGCATGAAATGGGGCATGTCCCTGTTATGGGACTAGGAAAAAATTTGCAAAGTTTGAAGGAACCACTTCAAGGGGAAAGACAAAGTTTCTGCCAAGGTTTAGGATATCATTTTTGATGGCAGCCATTGTTAAGCCTCCAGAACCTATATCTTTAAAATGGTTAACAGATAAGCCAGTTTGGATAGAACAATGGCCGCTAAGTAAAGGGAAACTAGAGGCTTTAAAGGACCTCGTTAATAAACAATTAGGAAACGGACACATAGCTCCAACATGTTTCCCTTGGAATTCTCCAGTTTTGGTAATTAAGAAAAAATCAGATAAATGGAGAATGTTAACAGATCTTAGAGCCACCAATTCAGTTATGCAACCTATGAGGGCATTACAGCCAGGACTGCCTTCTCCTGCTATAATTCCGAAAAATTGGCCTTTAATAGTCATAGATTTAAAAGACTGTTTCTTTACTATTCCCTTAGCTGAGCAAGACTGTGAATGGTTTGCATTTACAATTCCTGCGGTAAACAACCTGCAGCCTGCTAAGCATTTTCACTGCAAAGTGTTGCCACAAGGCATGTTAAACAGTCCAACAATTTGCCAGATGTATATAGGGCAAGCAATTGAACCTACTCATAAAAAATTTTCACAGTGTTACATTATTCATTATATGGATGATATACTTTGTGCTGCCCCCACTCGAGAAATATTACTCCAATGTTATGATTACTTGCAAAATTTGATTTCTCACACTGGTTTAATTATAGCTCCTGACAAAATTCATACTACTACTCTTTACTCCTACTTGGGGACCTTAGTAAATGACACTACCATTGTGCCACAGGAAGTAGCCATACGTAGGGATCAATTGAAAACATTAAATGACTTTCAAAAATTACTAGGGGACATTAATTGGTTACAACCTGCTCTAGGCATCCTACCTATGCCATGAGTAATCTATTTTCTATCCTTAGAGGAGATTCTAGCCTCATTAGCCCTCGGCAATTAACAAAAGAAGTTGAGGCAGAGTTGCAGCAAATCGAAAAGCAAGTCCATAAAGCTCAAATAAATAGAATAGATCCAGAGAAGACTCTAGATTTGTTAATTTTTCCAACTCAGCATTCACCTACTGGTGTCATTGTCTAAGAGCAGAACTTAGTAGAATGGCTTTTTCTTCCACATACTAATTCATAGACTCGAACTCCTTATCGCTACTATGATAGAAAATGGGAGAACTCGGATTGTTAAATTACATGGATATGATCCTGGAAAAATTGTTGTCCCTCTCACAAAGGCACAAATACAGCAAGCTTTTATAAATAATCTTACTTGGCAAACCCATTTAGCTGACTTTGTGGGTATTCTCGATAATCCCTTTCCTAAAATGAAACTGTTTCAATTTTTGAAACTGACTAATTGGATTCCCCCTAGAATAACTAAATTTAAACCAATTGAAGGTGTTGAGAATGTTTTTACAGATGGGTCTGATAATGGTAAAGTTTCTTATTTTGGCTCTAAAGGTAAAGTTTTACAGATGCCCTATACTTCAGCTCAAAAAGCAGAGCTTGTAGCTGTAATTGAGGTATTGACTGCTTTTAATATGCCTATTAATGTGATTTCTGATTCTTCATATGTGGTTCATTCCACACAGTTAATTGAAAATGCTCAGTTATAATTTCATACAGATGAACAACTGATGACTTTATTTACCCAACTGCAAACAGCAGTTAGGAGTAGAATGCACCCTTTTTACATCACTCACATTAGGGCTCATAAACCTCTTCCAGGACCTTTAACTGAAGGGAATCAAATGGCTGATTGCCCAGTTGCTAATGCAGTATCTAATGCCAAACACTTTCACAATTTAACCCATGTTAATGCTTCTGGTCTCAAATGCAGATATAGCATTACCTGGAAAGAAGCTAAAGTTATTATCCAGCAAGCCCAACTTGCCAAATGGTACATTCCTCATCTTTTACAGGAGGAGTTAATCCTCGAAGATTGGAACCTAATTCTCTTTGGCAAATGGATGTCACACATGTTCCCTCATTTGGGAGACTAGATTATGTGCACGTATGTGTGGACACCTTTTCTCACTTTGTCTGGGCTACATGCCAATCAGGAGAGTCTTCTGCCTGTGTTAAACATCACCTTTTGCAGTGTTTTGTGGTGACGGGCATTCCAGCTTCTATTAAAACAGATAATGTCCCAGGCTATACTAGCCAAGCTCTAGCTACATTTTTCTCCATATGGAATATTAAACACATTACTGATATCCCATATAATTCTCAAGGACAAGCCATAGTGGAAAGAATGAACCTCTCCCTGAAACAGCAGTTGCAAAAACAAAACGGGGGGAAATAGGGATTACATGACACCCAATATAAAACTGAATCTAGCATTATTAACTTCAAATTTTTCGAGACTGCCTAAAGGCCAGATGTTATCAGCAGCTGAACAGCATCTACAGAAACCAGCTGCAATGACAGAAGCAAAACAACTGGTTTGGTGGAGAGATCTGATAAGAAAAAGTTGGGAAATAGGTAAAATAATAACTTGGGGTAGAGGTTATGCTTGTGTTTCTCCAGGACCGAATCAACACTGATTTGGATGCCATCAAGACACCTAAAACCTTATCATGAGACAGATGCCGAGGAAGAGATTCCGGGAGGATCCCGAGGACCCCCCGGTTGCAGCCATGTTGAGACTGATGCTGAGGAGGACCCCAACTGTCACAAGCAACACCCGTTGAACACAGCCACCCACCTGGGGAGAGATCAAGAAGCTGTCACAGATGGCGGAAGAAAACCTGAGGAAAGTGGGACAACCAGTCACAATGAGTAATTTAACAATAGCTATGATAGCGGTTACCACCACTGCCATGAGTCTTCCTTCAACAAGGGCTGGCACAGAGAACAATTATACTTATTGGGCATATTTATCAATCTTGGCTGGCAATAATGCCTGGATGTAATCACTCTATGACAGTTACACATGCTTTCTGATCTCAGTATTTGCCATAATAATTCTGCTCCTATAATTGAGGCATACCGCCCTCAAAAACCTATTTGTAAACAAAATTGAACCTGACCAGAAAAAAATGAACATACTTGTTTAGGAAGATTGCATTGTAGAACACGAAGAGGTGCTGCGCAACGATTCCTATGGAATCATTATTGATTGGTCCCCTAAGGGGATGTTTAGCTTGAATTGCACCTCTCAGTCTGCATGCCATGGCCACACTATGTTCAGCTGGTCTGAACAAAATGATCAGATGGTAGAAATGGTAAGAAGTACGGCAAGAGTTCCTATTATCTGGAAACGTGGCAATAGAGTGGCACCTCAACCTCAAATGATATGGCCCACTGTAGGGGCTAAATGTAAGGATTTGTGGAAACTATTAATAGCACTTAATGAGATCAAAATTTGGGAAAGAATAAAAAAGCATCTAGAAGGACACTCTACAAACTTGTCTTTGGATATTGCAAAATTAAAAGAACAAATATTTAAGGCATCCCAGGCACACCTGACCTTAATGCCAGGAACTGGAGTGCATGAAGGAGCTGCAGATGGATTAACAGCTAGTAACCCATTAAAATGGATAAAAACACTTGGAAGTTCTGTGATTTCAATGATGATTGTGTTATTAATCTGTGTTGTTTGTCTTTGTATAGACTGAAGATGCAGATCCTGACCCCTGTGAGAAGTAGCTCACCTTGACAAAGCTGCCTTTGCTTTTATTGCTTTGCAAAACAAAGAAGGGGGACATGTTGGGAATAGGCCCCAAAAATCTGGCCATAAACTGGCCCCAAAACTGGCCATAAACAAAATCTCTGCAGCACTGTGACATGCTTGTGATGGCCTTGACACCCACACTGGAAAACTGTGGGTTTACCAGAATGAGAGCAAGGAACACCTGGCCCACCCATGGTGGAAAACTGCTTAAAGTATTCTTAAACCACAAACAATAGCATGAGCGATCTGTGCCTTAAGGACATGTTCATGCTGCAGATAACTAGCCAGGGCCCATCCCTTTATTTCGGCCCATCCCTTTATTTCCCACTAGGAATACTTTTAGTAAACCTCATGACTGGCTTGCTGTCAATAAATATGTAGGTAAATCTCTGTTCAAGGCTCTCAGCTCTGAAGGCTGTGAGACCCCTAATTTCCCACTCCACACTCTATATTTCTGTGTATGTGTGTCTTTAATTCCTCTAGCGCCTCTGGGTTAGGGTCGCCATGACTGAGCTGTTCTTGGTAAGATTAATATCCAGAATATACACAAAGAACTTCTGGCCAGGCATGGTGGTTCACACCTGAAATCCCAGCACTTTGGGAGACCAAGATGGGTAGACTGTCTGAGCTTAGGAGTTCAGAGACCAACCTGGGCAACATAGCAAAACCCTGTCTCCACCAAAACTACAAAAAATTAGCCAGGTGTGATGGTGCATGCCCATAGTCCCAGTTACTCGGGAGGCTGAGGTGGGAGGACCCTTGAGCCCGGGAGGTAGAGATTGCAGTGAGCCGAGATCGCACCACTGCACTCCATCCTGGGTGACAGAGTGATACCCCATCTCATAAATAAATACAAAAAAAACCCTCAACAACAAAGCAATCAAACTTAAAAATGGAAAAAGTATTTTATATTTCTCCACAGAGGATATATAAATGGTCAGTAAGCACATAAAAATATGCTCAATATTTTTAGTCAATAGGAATGACATGAAAACTATTTTCATTTGAAAATAAAAATCAAAACCACAATGAGATAACATTTCAGACCTACTCGAATGCCTATAATTAAAAAAAGAAAAGAAAGAGAAGAACAAGTGGTTATCAGGATGTGGATAAATTGGAACCCTGGTGCACTACTGGTGGGAATATAAAATGGTGCAGTCTCTGTGGAAATGTCTGGTGATTTCTCAAAGGTTAAACTGCCATATGACCCAGCAATTCTATTCCTAGGTATATATCCAAAAGAATTAAAAGCAGGAACTTGAACAGATATTTGTATATCAATGTTAACAGCAGCATTGTTCATAATAGCCAAAAGGTGGAATCCATCAACAGATGAATAGTTAAACAAAAATGTTATATACATACAATGGAATATCACTCAATCATAAAAAGGAATGAAATTTTGATATATGCTGTGACATGAATGGACCTTGAAAACATTATGCTTAGTGAATAAGCTAGGCAAAGTAATGACAGATATTGTATAATTCTACTTATATGAGGTACCTAGAGTAAGCAAATTCATACAGACAAAAAGTAGAATAGAGGCCGGGCGCGGTGGCTCACGCCTGTAATCCCAGCACTTTGGGAGGCCGAGGCGGGCGGATCACAAGGTCAGGAGATCGAGACCACGGTGAAACCCCGTCTCTACTAAAAATACAAAAAAAATTAGCCGGGCGCGGTTGTGGGCGCCTGTAGTCCCAGCTACTCGGGAGGCTGAGGCAGGAGAATGGCGTGAACCCGGGAGGCGGAGCTTGCAGTGAGCCGAGATCGCGCCACTGCACTCCAGCCTGGGCGACAGAGCGAGACTCTGTCTCGAGACACGATATCAAAAAAAAAAAAAGTAGAATAGAGGTTGCCAGGGACTAGGGGGAGAGAGAAAGAGGAAGTTATCATTTAATAGGTACAGAGTTTTAGGGGGTAATGATGAGGAAGCTTTCGGTATAGTATAGATAGAGGTGATGGTTACAAAATACTGCAAATATATTTAATTTCACAGAATTGTACACTTAAGCCATTAAGAATGGCTAAAATAATAATAAATGTTGGCTGGGTGTGGTGGCTCACGCCTATAATCCCAGCACTTTGGGAGGCCGAGGTGGGCAGATCTTGAAGTCAAGAGTTCAAGACCGGCCGGGCGCGGTGGCTCAAGCCTGTAATCCCAGCACTTTGGGAGGCCGAGATGGGCGGATCACAAGGTCAGGAGATCAAGACCATCCTGGCTAACACGGCGAAACCCCGTCTCTACTAAAAACACAAAAAATTAGCCGGGCGAGGTGGCGGCGCCTGTGGTCCCAGCTACTCGGGAGGCTGAGGCAGGAGAATAGCGGGAACCCGGGAGGCGGAGCTTGCAGTGAGCTGAGATCTGGCCACTGCACTCCAGCCGGGGAGAAAAGGCGGAATCCCACCTTAAAACACCAAGCCAGAAAAAAAAAAAAGAGTTCAAGACCAGCCTGGCCAACATGGTGAAACCCTGTCTACTAAGAATACAAAAAGTAGCTGGGTGTGGTGGCACATGCCTGTAATCCTAGCTACTTGGGAGGCTGAAGCAGGAGAATCACTTGAACCTGGAAGGCAGAGGTTGCAGTGAGCTGAGATCGCGTCACTGTACTCCAGCCTGGGAGACAGAGCAAGACTCCATCTCGGAAAATAAATAAATAAATAAATAAATAAATAAATAAATAAATGTAGGCCGGGCGCGGTGGCTCAAGCCTGTAATCCCAGCACTTTGGGAGGCCGAGACGGGCGGATCACGAGGTCAGGAGATCGAGACCATCCTGGCTAACACGGTGAAACCCCGTCTCTACTAAAAATACAAAAAAACTAGCCGGGCGAGGTGGCGGGCGCCTGTAGTCCCAGCTACTCGGGAGGCTGAGGCAGGAGAATGGCATAAACCTGGGAGACAGAGCTTGCAGTGAGCTGAGATCCGGCCACTGTACTCCAGCCCGGGTGACAGAGCGAGACTCCGTCTCAAAAAAAAAAAAAAAAAAAAAAAAAAAAAAAAAAAAAAAAAAAAAAAATAAATAAATAAATAAATGTTATATTTTACCACAATAAAAATGTTACTCGATTTACCATATGACCCAGTTATCTACTCCTAGCTACACACTCACAATAAATGAAAACATGTTCAAATAAAAACTTGTCCATGCATGTTCACAGCAGTATTATTCACAACAGCCAAAATGTGGAAATAACCCAAATATTCATCAACTGATGACTGGATAAACAAATGTGGAATGGCCATGCAATAAAATATTATTTGGCAAATTAAAACTGGGAAATTCTAATAAGAATAATAGATTGCATCAATGCCAATATTCTCATTGTCCTCTCTATAAAGATGTTTTAAAAGTTTCTTGTGAAGAATACTGTTAAAGAGCTTTTGGGGTGGGGTGGCAGAAGATAAGGTGAAGCTTTGGAAAACTTTAGGTATCAATTAGCCATGCTTTTTCTGTCCCTCATTAGAATTAAATAGTGAACCACATCTATCTCATCCAGCATGATGAATTTCGGTACTTCTTTTACTAAATTTCAGGGTAGGATAAAGATAACGAAGTGTGAAATTCATATATTATTTTAAGTCATCTTACCAGTGAGTAGCTCTATCCATGTTTGGACAGTTTCTGTGGGTTCAGTTGCTTTGATGTGTTTGAGAGTTTCATCCAGTAAAACATCACCTGTTGGACTGTCTGACTTTAGCAGTACCTTTGAGAAAAGGAGAAAGAAGGAACCCTGATTCCTTCACTTCATTCAAGTTAAAATCTTTCAATATATCATATATATGTTACTGGTTAAGTGTTGCAAGAAATGTAAGGAAGCATAATATACTGTCCCTGTCCTCAAGAAGTTTAAAATATAGTATGGAGTGATAATGTGAAGACAAAAATAACATTGGAAGTGGGCCCTAGTGACAAACTGAATATGAATGATAATGGAGAAAAGTTTCAATAACAACTCATTTTGAGTCTGGAAACCAACTTTTGAAACCATTAATAAAGGTAGGAAACATCTGGGCTCAGTTTTGAAACCATTAATAAAGGTAGGAAACATCTGTAGGAAACATGCCAGTAATCCTAGCACTTTGGGAGGTTGAGGCGGGTGGATCACCTGAGCTCAGGAGTTTGAGACCAGCCCGGGCAACATGGCAATATCTTGTCTCTATTAAAAAAATTAAAATTTAAATAAATAAATAAATAAAGGTAGGAAAGCCAGAAAAGGAAGTCAGTTTTGGGGAAAGGTTGATAATTTGATTTTCTTTGTTTTTTGTTAAGTTTAGTTTTAAATGATATGGGATAGCCAAGTTGAAATTTCTAGCCAATAGTTAAATATGTTTCTGGAGGTGGAAAAACAAAACCTGCCTAGAAATTTGAAAATTAATCTCATGAAGGTGACAGATGAAGCTATAAAGGTAAATGATATCTCTGAAAGGATAGAAAATCACTCAAGGGATACAAACTGAGACTTGGATGTTAAGGAATGGAGAAGTAAGGAAACAGTGTACAGTCAGAGAAGCAAGAGAAAAAGATAATAACAAAGGCCAAGAATGAAGAAAGTTTCAAAGTGATAAAAATTGTCAAATGCCACATATAGGTGAAAAGAGAAAAATAAATCAAAGACTGAAAAGAAGCTGGTGATACCTAAGAATGTAGTTTAAGTTGAGTGCTTAGGATGATAAAGAAGTTGTGAGTGGAAAAATTCAGTAAGAAAATGGATACAGGAGTATGGTTGGAAAGGACTTGCAGTAAATGGAAGGAAAGAGAATAGTTATTGGAGAATAATCAGGGTTAATCAACGACTGATCTGACCCATATGAGTCCCTCCCCCTACATCATACTCTATTTCTTTTTTTTTTTTTTTTTTTTTGAGACGGAGTCTCGCTGTGTCGCCCAGGCTGGAGTGCAGTGGCCGGATCTCAGCTCATTGCAAGCTCCACCTCCCGGGTTTTTACGCCATTCTCCTGCCTCAGCCTCCCAAGTAGCTGGGACTACAGGCGCCCACCACCTCGCCCGGCTAGTCTTTTGTATTTTTTAGTAGAGACGGGGTTTCACCGTGTTAGCCAGGATGGTCTCGAACTCCTGACCTTGTGATCCGCCCGTCTCGGCCTCCCAAAGTGCTGGGATTACAGGCTTGAGCCACCGCGCCCGGCCCATCATACTCTATTTCGTAATTTTTTTTTTTTTTTTTTTGAGATGGAGTCTTGCACTGTTGTCCAGGATGGAGTGTGGTGGCCCGATCTCGGCTCACTGCAAGCTGCGCATTCTCCTGCCTCAGCCTCCAAGTAGCTGGGACTACAGGCGCCTGCCACAATGCCCAGCTAATTTTTTTTAAAAATATTTTTTTGTAGAGACGGGGTTTCACCGTGTTAGCCAGGATGGTCTCGATCTCCTGACCTCGTGATCCACCTGCCTTGGCCTCCCAAAGTGCTGGGATTACAAGCATGAGCCACCGCGCCTGGTTATTTCATAATGTTATAGTTATAGATATAGGAGGAGTTTAATCAACAGCATCCTAAGTGTGATTTTTCTGCATAAAAAAGGAAGACAAAACCAGGAGCTTCCTATAACTCTTTGGACTATGGATACTTTGATTTCTCCCTCTTGCTATAGGATAATTAACCTGTTTAGCCAATGGAACTGTTGAGTCAGTGATATTTATTTTATCTTACTACTCAAATCTTTCTGTTCTTCCCAAATGTACTGTTGGTATTTGCCTTTCCATAAGCCATGGACGTTCACAGAGGATTCAGTACCTTTCTGTCTAGTAGTCGCTTCTTACGCATGGTCGGGGGTTCCAGATAGATTCGACCCCGCATGGCCAGCTCTATCAGGATGCCCCCTCGCAGGCCAGATGATATGCAGTCATTCCAGAAAGATGTGTAACCCTAGGAAAGGAGAAAAGAGAAGAGAAAGAATGTTCTGAGAGGAATACTGACTTCCAGCAGGCACCCTAAGAACAGGCCACTTTGTTGTGATTCGTTTCACATCATACTACATGAACTCAAAGCAAAGTACAGAGTAAGAGAAGATGATGTTTCTTTAATCCTCTTAAACACCCCCAAATAAGATTTTCTGTCTGATTTCAAGATCTTTAGTGAATTCCCATGGTTTGCTGCCAGTCAATAAATGACGTGCAATTTTTTTTTTTTTTTTTTTTTTTGAGACAGGGTCTCGCTTTTTCCCGCAGGTTGAAATGCAGTGGCATGATCATGGCTCATTGCAGCCTTGACCTCCTGGGCTCAAGCAATCCTTCCACCTCAGCCTCCCGAGTAGCTGGGACTACAGGTATGTGCCACCATGCCTGGCTATTTTTTTAAAAATATTTTTTTGTAGAGACAAGGTCTTGCTATGTTGCCCATGCTGGTCTCCAACTCCTGGCCTCAAGCTATCCTCCCACCTTGGCCTCCCAAAGTGTTGGCATTACAGACATGAGTGACTGCACCTGGCTTGACATGCAAAATTTTAATTTTTGAGGAGAATTTTGGCTTTTCTTGAAATCTGTTTCCATGACACTAAATTTCAGTGGGGTAAAATAAGTCAGAAAAAAGTAAAAACCATTTGCGCTTTTAATCCTCCTAGATATGTATTAATTTAAAGTTTGGAGATGGAGACTTGCTCTGTCTCCTAGACTGGAGTGCAGTGGCATGATCTCAGTTCACTGCAACCTCTACCTCCTGGGTTCAAGTGATTCTCCTGCCTCAGCCTCCTGAGTAGCTGGGATTACAGGTGTCAGCTAATTTTTATATTTTTAGTAGAGATGGGGTTTCACTATGTTAGTCAGGCTGGTCTCAAACTCCTGACCTTGTCATCTGCCAGCCTCAGTCTCCTAAAGTGCTGGGAATACAGGAGTGAGCCACCGTGCCCGGCCAATTTGAAGTTCTTTTAATGGAAGGTATAATAGAAACCCACTGTCATTAAGCGCCTTGGGTATGTTACTTAACCTTTCTGAAGTACATTGTCCTCATCTATAAAATGCAGACACTAATATATATTTCCACAAGATTGTTGTGAGGGTTACATGAGATGCAATATATAAGAAAGCATTTAGTATAGTGCCTGGCATATAGCAGGCACTTAAAATGTTAGTTCCCCTTCCCTTTGTATAGGGAATATACATATAAGAGAGCCACTGGTATTGTCTAACAGCAGTAACTAACATCTAATTACTAATGTCGATTGAATACTTGTTATATACTAGATATGTGCTAATACTTATTATGTACTAGATTTGTGCTAAGCTTTTTACCTGCACTATCTGATTATATCTTCACAACAACCCTATAAAGGAAGTACTACTACTATCCACACATTAAAGATGAGAAAACTAAGGTTTACAGAGGTTATGCAGCATAACAGAGGTCACAAAGCTAAATAGAGAAATTTTTAAGTGGTTGTTTTTTGGTGCTGTTTTACTGATAGATCACAGTTGTGCATATTTTGGGGTTACTTTTTTTTTTTTAAGAGATGGGGTGGGGGCCGGGCGCGGTGGCTCAAGCCTGTAATCCCAGCACTTTGGGAGGCCGAGACGGGCGGATCACAAGGTCAGGAGATCGAGACCATCCTGGCTAACACGGCGAAACCCCGTCTCTACTAAAAACACAAAAAATTAGCCGGGCGAGGTGGCGGCGCCTGTGGTCCCAGCTACTCGGGAGGCTGAGGCAGGAGAATAGCGGGAACCCAGGAGGCGGAGCTTGCAGTGAGCTGAGATCTGGCC